>NW_027248353.1:2572410-2792410 GCF_041260155.1 Ptychodera flava | reverse complement strand
AGGGAACAGGCAAATACTGTTTCCATCATCGTAACCTACAACCTTCAGAGGGTAGCTTTGCATTTCGGGGGACGGATTTCGCCAATATTCCTGCTAAATGAAGTTTTTAATTTTACAGACACCGTCGAGTGCACAAAAAAAACTTAGAATGAAGTTTTTGATCACAAGTTCCCCTCTCTTACAGAAGAAACGAAAGGAACCGCTGGCCGTCAAGGAGAAGTGAAGACTTTTAAAATGGACACGCTACTTACCCCTCACACTACTCGGATTCTCACCAATTCTTTACCATGTTCTTCTTGAAATATGACGGATATTCGTTTGATAACATTTTCGACCGGAAAAGACAATGTAATAAGTTCAATTTTATACAACAGGAGGAATCAACTATTTTATGAAAAGTAGCAATATTTCATAGTTTTTGTGTTATGTCATTATCCATTCAAAAAGTCCCGATTTGTTAACTGTCTTTCAGCATGGAATAATATTCCGGAGCTAACAATTAAGTTTTCACTGAGGCTTCGTATTGTCAATACCTTGTAAATAATTGTGTTTCTGCTACACTCAACGTATCCATTGGTCAACTGTGTCAATACACCTACCAACCTCTCTATTGAAACGATTAACCACAGTCAGAAAGGGGAAAGCACAGAACATTTGATCTTGTCACGGTGCACTTGCACATCCGTCTTAACAAGAAAACGTTAACTCTTTTTCAAATGTGTACGCAGCTACCGCAAAACTACAAAAAAAGTCCACGAATGCGTTAGCCACACAACGAGAACTGCGCCTCCCTGAAGAAGTTGAAGGCCGGCAACGTACGAACGTCAGTCACCAGGGAAACAAACATGACGTAAAAGAACGCAGACGACCCGGTACTTCACGGCAGCTTTAAAACCGCCTGAAAGTGCAAAGCTATTGAAAGTAGATCTGCGGATTAATCTGAAAGACAATACAATTCCAAATATTAAGAACGCGAGAGTACAAGGAAAAGTAAAGTGTGTCAAATAGTTATCGTATGGGTGAAAGCAAAATTTGAAAAGAAAAATATATTTAAAACCGCCTGAAAGTGCAAAGCTATTGAAAGTAGATCTGCGGATTAATCTGAAAGACAAAACAATTCCAAATATTAAGAACGCGTGAGTAAAAGGAAAAGTAAAGTGTGTCAAATAGTTATCGTATGGGTGAAAACAAAATTTGAAAAGAAAAATATATTTATACACTGGATGTATTTATATTGCACTTTGTTCGAAGCTCATAGTCTTAAATACTATTTATATATATATATTTAAGATTAAGATATTTTCCTGTAAACTTTTGCAATTTCAGTGACTAGAGTTATTAGATCGTGGATTTCTTTCTGTAATTGTTTGATTCAAACTTGGTGGGTAGAGGGATTTCACAAAAAAAGTATTTCTCAATTGGGCCCTTCTACGTATATACGATGTTATGAGTTTCCCTAAAGTTTAACTGGTAGACATAAATGCAATGTCATCCCTTGATGTAATGAAACGTGACTGTAGGCCGTGAAACCCATATCATCGTCAGTTTCATGTGTCTGTTGTGTCACTAGATGGCGCCATTACAGCTATCTCTGCTTCTCCGGAACGAGGCTGGGTTTTGTTTGGCTTCAAAAAGGGAGCAGACATTATTGTGAAGCGCCCCCTACTGAACTGGGTGTCTTACCCTTGGTAGCATAGGGGTCAGGTTAACCGAGACTCTATGTAAACATATTTATATGGCAGCCAGACTCAAAGGATACGGTAGAATATTGCCAATTTTTAGGATTGTCTCTACATAATGACTCCACCCTTTCGTTTATGTTTGATTTACCTCTTGTTTAAATTCTCATTCAATTTCTTAAGTTTAACAGGTCTTCTAAATTGAAACATTACTGATACGTCTTTTTGAAGAAAAAATGTTGAAGAAGTCTTTTTGATGTGTCGTGATTTTTAATATTTGTGGACTGTAACTGATTGTAGATGTGTTTATAACAGTACCATGCATCATATACATTCATTTTTACAATTAATGACATCGCAACACATCCGTGTTTTGATAAAAGATTACAGGTGTATGGCACCCTGAAAGAATCATGAAAGTAATTTCATGTTTACTTCATTTCATGAGTACTTTCATGATTTTAGGGGAAAATATTCTTGGTGGATCAAGATTGGCCTATATTTCGAGCCATGCTCTGGAGAGGACGACTTAGCTGATAGGCCCATATTTAGACCCATGGTTTATAGAATGTGAATACCCTAAAATGAGATTATGTCCGTTTATGTATAGTACACAGTGACATGTACATGTATTTTTTTCCTTTCTTTCTGAATAATGATTTACTTTTTGTTTCATTTTCCTTGATGAATTGGTTAAATGTTAGGCAAAATTTCATCTGAATTTTGTCATATCCCAAATCTTGGCATATCAGGAAAAGTTTCTGCAAACTGTGAAATAATAATTGTTTGGAATGAATCTCCAGTGTAACATCTGTGAGTCTAATCGACATCAATCAACAGGAAGCTGTATTAGAAGTTACCTACATAATTTGGAAAAAGTTGAACATTTAAAATGTCTTTTTCGGATAACCCTTGAACTTTTGAGAGTTTTAAAGTATTTTATCGAGTTAACCTATCAGAAAGTTATTTTGCATTTCTTTGTGTCTTCTATAAAGGTACTGAGTATGTTCCTAAGGTTTTCTTTGCACTGTACATTTTTCTCAACTTACAGAATCATGATAGCTATGTGTTTACTTTATTTCCCTTGGTTTTTTGCCTGTGAACCAGCCTTTTGTCTCTTTGAGGATTAGTTATAATACCATGAGCAATTCTTCCGTCTTTTTGATCTTGTCATCCCACTGAAGTCTTGGCACGCTAAAGCCGATGGAATATTCCATATGTTCCCGTGTAGTTATTTCAAACTTTCCCCCCGTTTCGTTTTGTTTAACTATTTACCAATCACTTTATAAAAGATTTGTACAACATCGTTCACAATATGGATATTCTTTCTGTTTCACTTGATTCCTTTTCTAAATAAACGATGAAAATGATCATTTTAGGTCACACATGGTGTCAACTACTATCTTTTCAACCTGTTCACCCCGAATTCCATTTAGAACATTCAAGTCCATAGTCACCCTTAAGAACAATGGCTTTGGGCTGATTATACGGTAAACTTAGCGACCAGCCATAATTAACATGATTGGAACTAATTTGGGATAATTGGATCTTTATATTTTTCGAATTTCTCAAAAGTATTAGATGCCCTTATAGCTGAATGTTGCAACATTACAAATTACTCAAACACGATTGAAACTAATTTTGGATAATTGGATGGTGAAGTAATGTCGATATAATCTGCAAATGTAACCTCATCTGCTTTCTTTTTTTAAGTTACACACTCGTTTTTGTGAGTAATTTGTAATATCGCAACATTCAGCTATGGGCACCTAACACTTTTGAGAAATTTGATAAATATAAAGATCCAATTTTCCCAAATTACTTCTAATGGTGTTCTCATTAAAAACAAGTGTGTAACTTAAAAAGAAAAGTAGATGAGGTTACATTTGCAGATTACATCGACATTACTTCACAATCCAAGTATCCCAAATTAGTTCCAATCATGTTAATTAACACAAATGCATGGAAAGCCAAGCCTGTTGCATTTGACCAAAAACTCCACCATTCTTGAAATGAGAGTTTGGGCGTTTGAAAATGAGAAGACACAATTGTGATTTGAACTGCCCAGTGAAACAATTTTTTTACTATAACCCAAACGGGATTCGAACCCCCACACACTCACGGCAACATCGCCTAGCTGCTAGGCCTCACACAAAACCAGTCGGCTACCGTTTCCAACCCAAAAGAGTTGTCACAGCAACCGACTTAGATGTTACAATCCTGTGCGTGACCGAGCAACACAGTGTGCATGGAGCAGACGACACACAGACACAGTACAGACACACATATAGTAATCGGAAAAGCACAAAGCTTTTTACTGAGCTATCAGACAGACTCGGGGACAAGTAAATATCCACCAGCAGAAACTCACGTTAAAGAAATAATTTTTTTACTATAACCCAAACGGGATTATGTCAACAACAACTATGTCAACAACAATTGCTGACATAGGTTGTCCAAAGTTTAAACTTCTGAAAATTTTGAACAAACATTTCCAAACCAACCTGGGAGTATCAAAGGCATCAAGGAGTCATGTAGTTTGTACGATTTGAGCATGATAATGTATGTAAAAATAAACATCAGATGATCCCCTCCCCTCTCTAATGGAACTTATATTTTTTATGTACACATTTTGTTACTAAACAGTTCCTCATGATGTCATGTGAATGTTATGGTGCATAGGGCGAAGTATAACCTTATGTACCACTATGGCACATAACATCAAAACTAAACAGATTCTTTGGTTCGATTCACTCTTTACAAGGTGAGTGTGTGAGGATTTGAAAGTAGGGAGGATTAAGAGATAGGGTTCAAAGTTAGGTTGTTACGGTAGATTCCAAAGTTAGGTGGACAGTCTTAGGATGTGCACTATGGAGGATTTCAATGTTTGTTTGATGGCCTGGGTAATTTCAAAGTTTCATGTTTGTGCATTTCATACAAATCCTTGGGCAATGTCAATCAAATGCTTGACCCTGGAATTATAGCAATCATACAACCATACACAGAGTGAAGTGAATGTCTGTGCTATGACCAACTTTAAATGTAACACGACTGGAACTAATATAGAAATAACGGGCGACGTGCTGACCATTAACGTTTATTTATGGGCAAGGGCGAGAGGAAAGCCAAAAAGCCTTGCCTGTTAATTTGGCTTTCCTCTCGCCCGCACCCATAAATAAACATTAATGGTCAGCGCAGAGTCTGTTATTTCAATTATATTATCAACGAACCCCGAAAAACCGTTAAAATTTACGAAAATTTCCTGTGCGAATGACAATGGGGCCCCAAAACCTGTCAGTGAGTAGTGTGCGCGCTGCAAAAATTTTGTAAATCCGGAGATTTTTTTGAAAAAAAAGCATCTAAACTTTGCCCACAAATGCTCCATTTTATTTTGTGGTTAATTATGATCTTTGTACAAATCACAATTTTCGTTTTAGCTGTAAAGTTACTGTGTTTACGATATTATTCATATTCAAGGGCATGAAAACAAACCATTACTGTGTATTTGTGGGCAGTCACATGGTTCAGCTCGACCAATTAAAACGTAATGGACAGGGCATGGGAATAATTTGGGATAATTGGAAGCTGAAGTAGGGTCATTTTAACCTGCATATGTAAGTTCGTCTGCATTTCTTTTTAAGTTACATACTTGTTTTTATGAGTAATTTGTAATATTGCAACATTCAGCTATATGGCACCTAACACTTTTGAGAAATTTGAAAAATATGAAGATCCAATTATCCCAAATAAGTTGCAATCATGTTATGTGTGGGCGTATCATGTGAACCCGTAATCATCATGGCTGCAGACAAAGACTACCGGTATTTGCTGGCAGGAGATAAAAATTTTGCTAGAGTACAAGAGGACAGTATAATAGATCACAATAAATGTAAACACCACTTCAGTTGCTGAAACTGCAAAAACCAGTGAAGTATTTATTTATTAAATAGTGCTGCAGCATCGGACCACAACTTTCAAATTTCGAATGAACATTTAGTACAACCTTGATGCTTAGTGTTTTGGTGTGAAATGTTAAAAATCACGAATGTATTGGATGGTTGAAATCTGAGTGCAAATATTACTGGTAGTGCCAGACCTGCATGCTACACACTATACAAGGCTTGCAAAGGAAGGCAGTATTATTCAAAAGCAAAAATAGATAATGTGTAATAATTGAAGTAATACTAAAAACAATTTATATATTTGTGAGAGACCTTCAAAGCAAACTCTAAATAATTGCATTAACAATCATTGTTTGTATTGGTACTAGGGGGCTGTATTATGTTCAACAGTTTGATAGGTACACTGAAGGGGTTTAATGTTGCAATTCCTGATTTTGGTACAGCCAGTCTTTTTTTCTTCTTATTATCACTGGCTGCAGTATTATCACTGGCTGCAGTCGCTGTCCTCGTTGTGGCTTCCTCTGCAGAGACAGCTGATCTCGTAGTGGTTGTTGATGTCTGCTGAGCTGACATTGCAGTAGTCATTGTGGCTGTCGTTGGACCAGCTGAAGCAATGATTTCGGTGGCTGTCTGAGCAGAAGCAGAGTTTGTGACAGCGTTGTTTGGCACAGCTTGAGCAGTCACACTGTGTTGCAATATCTCTCCTGAAACTCCTGCTGATGGAGAGGATTTGCTTTCTGACTGTCTTGCTGCGTTAGTTGTAGTTGACAGAGGTGGCAATGAATTTGTCGTGGTGGCAACAGGCAGTTGGCTTCCTTTTGAACCATTAATATCAGTGTTTATATGTACATTATTAGTATCTTTGTTGTATGCGTCTATTCCCATTGCATTTTGTTTCTGCACGACTCCCTCTGTAGATGGTTGTGCCACATCAGGTGGAGTCACATTTAGAGTGGTCAGTGATGCTCCCATGTCTACTGGCATTGCTGGTTCTGATGCAGATGAATGACTGGCTGATGCACTGGCTACTGCTGATGTTCCCGAGGATGTCCCTTTTTCAACTCTTGAATCTGCATCGACAACACCATTAGAAGCTGCAGAACTTGATGTCGCCACCATACTTGCAGGTGTCACTTCTTCTGGACAGGATGCAGCAGCTGTGCCTACCACCTGCTCTGTTGAAGTCAAAGTTGCTGCACTTTGTTTGTTGGCTGCTGCTGAAGGTGCCGAGGTCTTGTGTAAAGGTGGCGCCTGAGCTGATGTAGCTGTAGCTGTTGCCTTTGGAACTGCACCAGTACCACTTTGGCCATTGTTATTATTTCGAATCCTGCTGATACTGGATAAGGGTACGAGTATACCTGCAATGAAGTAAAGCCACAGAGCATGTCAGGTTCATTGCTTCACATTAATTAAACTGGACTACCCAGTTCTTTAGTATGGCTTCAGACAATTACTAAAGGTCAGAACTGCCATAGTACATTGTTGATACAGAGTAGGAAATGTAATACTTTGCTACACAATCTTCCTAACTATAACATTGGATATTTTTAGAGATCTTTCAGGCAGTAGAGAATTACAAAACCTGTCATTTTACCAACCAAACTTCCCGAAACATGGAATACACAAGCGGTGCTGTGGCATTTTGATGTCATTCAGGTCAGGGGTCATTGCCGCAGAACCGCTTTGAGCCAACCCTGTAGCACCTTAAGGTTCAAATTTAGCAGAAATCACAAAAGCCTCACAAAATAAGTTCTCTTTGGTATATATAAATACACCAATCAGAGCTAAATATGGTTGAAAATACATGTTCTCTTTGTCAAGGTAGTTAGCCTGAATGGCAAACGAGTCTCCTAGATAGTCAGTGATAGAGCAAATACAGATTTATTAACTTAAAGACTAATTTATTTCATTATTTTGCAAGCTAAATTAGCGACATCAATTGGTGTGGAAGTAGACTACCAAAAGAGTTTATGGGTTGGCTCGCAGCACTTCTGTGACAAAGAATCCTGACCTGAGTGTGATTGTTAAGCCACAGAAACGCTTGCATATTTTACAGCTAAGTGAAATCATGTAGATACCTGTATGTTCCTTTGCTACACTTGGATCCAACTCGATATCAGCATCACCTGCATAGAGTTTACACATCAGCCACTGGTATCTTTGCTGCATGAATGCTTCCTGCTCTTTGGTGTCTGCTTGATTGATTTCTGATTCTAGCGACTGCAAAAGATCATTTAAAACCCAGGCTTCTGAAAGTAAAATGACAGACATTTGTCAATTAAGTGACAAAAAATGTCCCTTTGCACACAATTGATGGTCACACATGCATAGTACGTAACATTTTAAAACCATACAGTATTTATTGCAAAGTATAGCAAAACAAATATGGTACACACACGTCTAGGTAGCAGTAATTGCCTTAGAAAAGTTTTAAAGGGAGACAGAATAATTGGAAGTCACCTTGTGGATAAATCAAAGTAAGACTTAACCCTTTCACCACATGGTTTGTCCCAAATCCATTGTTTTCTATGGTAAAGTTGGACCTGTATACAGGGAAAGGGGGGTGTAAGACTTAAGTGGACACCATATGCCAAAAGGAGTGGATCACAATCATGGTGTAGAAGCAAAAATAACCAAAGACATCAGTGTAGCAAATGTATCTTAGAAGTCTGATCAAATTCAGTGCATTCACTTTTGACTTATGGCAGAATTTAATCAAATATGCAAATGAGATATTAATCATAACGTAATACCCATTAAAGTTTCAGCAAAAGGAAAAACTACGTATGAAAAATGTACCTTGCAATTCTGACCAGGTTCAGTGTATTAGTTTTGAGATATGGCCTTACACAGAGCCCATCCAACATGCAACTACCAATCAGTTTTGACCACTTAACTCCGTAAAAGCATGCACTGCTGCCCAAACATCAATGTCACTAAATGGTCAAAATCTTGTAGTTTACCCGTCACAGGGTCAGTTTACTGCTTAATCATATCATCAAATCCTGTGATACACCTGACACAATCTGGCTAACAAGAATAATAGAAAAAGTTGGCAAGTTCGTCCTTTAGGTAGAATGCGCCTCGGGGACAGATATTTACACTCTCAAACACTTTCATTCTTTTTGGATTGACCGGTAAAACTTGAGGGGGTTTATTTTGACGCCCTTCCAATAATAAAAACTTTCGCCATCTTAGTTTTTTTAAAATTGCAAATTCTGTTTTCTCCATAGAGTTAACACAGGGTGATGGCCATTTTGAATTTCAAATATCGGTAAATCTTGGGTAATTTATTTCTCCCATACCAAAATTTGAACCGTGACCCCCGATTTTTATTCTTGATTTTGAAAGTGAATGGTTGGAAGGTTCCTGGAGGAAAACTTGAATGAAATTTTAAGTATTTCACTTTAGAGGATGATACCGGTAGTACCTTAACCAGTTGCCAATGATACAGATTGAGAAGGAAAACTTGCCTGTTAGGGAAAGGGATGATGGTGACACTTCTCTTCCTGCCATCAAGTCACTCAAATACATGTAGATCTTAGAATAGTCTGGTAGTGGCAGAGAGGAATTCTCAAGAAGAGTGTCTGTTTGTGCTGGTTTCTCTCCTTCAAGATGAGCCAGAGTTAATACCTATGATAGTACAGGAAAAATATTAAAAAAATGATTTGGTATAATTTTACAATTTCTTGTTGATTTTCTGCAAATTTTGGGCATTTACAATAGACAAATGGCAGGTATATTAAACACAATAAATGATCAGGTTTACGTGGCACATGTCTAAGATTTGTCCAGTGCCTACTTTGCTGTAACTAGGCTGTCCTATTACCCATTTGAATGGCTGAATGGTATCATTGGTCATATCTGATTAGCAAAACATAATGAAACAGTGCCTGTTTCATTTGGAGGATTAGAAGTTTGTGTGCAATGACAACTGATTTATGCCCCAGACAAACATACTACAATCTCACTTCAGTTTTCTAGGACAAAGCTTTTCTATTTATTGAAAAATAGCTGGCACAGAGACTTCTTACTCTGCATGCAAAGTAAAAGAACATTACCATGATACGGTATACCGGTAGTAAAATGCATTACAGAGCAGTGCAATGTCCCAAAAGTGTTTTGCAAACATAAACATGATAGAATTGAAAAATGATGAACTGCAACCATTTTACAACTCTGTCATCATTTCAGAATGTTACATGACTGTAATTGGCTTCCTCAAGAAACATTTCCATGCAATGGCAGCCACATTCATGCCTACTGACTGTACATACCTTAAACATGTTCAATATCCACACAATGAACAAGTGATCAAGCATTATAAGTGATCTTGTCCTTATTCCTGTGAGCCTGTTATTTTTCCCGCCAAAATTTTAGTGCAACATTTTACCAATTTCATGAATTTTTCTGCAATTTTGTTCATAATTTTTGGACCAAACGGACATCACATTTCATTGGCTACAGATTTTTATCAAAATTCTAGCACAAATTAGAAAATAATTGACAGATTTATACACATGATAAAGGCTACAAAAATTGACTTTGGCACTCAAAGGGTTTAACAGACAAGACAAACATCAAGTTATGGTACATGTAACATGTACTGTGAGTAGGACACACTTACGTTACCAATCTCAACTGAATAATCCAGCGGTGTCAGACCAGCGAGTTCCTTTGAGAGAGTCAACCATTTCTATAAAAGGCAAAGGTCAAAGAAAAGATTATTGTGAATGGGTTATCCATGCCATCTTACTGGTACATCATGAAATAATTACGGTTTCTTTGACCGTGACAAAATTACTATCTTTGAAACTTTACTGTTCCCTAGATGATTTTATTTTTAACCCTTTCACCACCATGGTTTGTCCCAAATCCATTGTTTTCTATGGTGAAGTTGGACCTGTATACAGGGAACTGGGGGTGAAAGGTTTAAGGTAGAACACGCCTCAGGGACAGATAGTCTGACTCTCAAATTTCTACAATTCTTTTCTGATCTACCACTTATGGGGGCCTCATTTTAAAGCTCTAGGAGAAAGAAAAACTTTCACCATCTTAGTTTTTCAAAAATCAAAAATTTAATTTTTTCCCCACAGAGTTAACACAGAAGTGGTAGCCATTTTGAATTTCAAAACTTGCAAAATGTTGGGTAATTTGTTTCACTAGTTCCAAAATTTGCATGGTGACACCCCCCCCCCATTTTTTATTGTTGATTTATAGGTTGAGAGTTTCATCAAGGCAGTTTAAGCAAAAGTTTAATAAGTCTTTCACTTTTTAGGTGCATACTACCTTAACATGCACAGTTTGTCAGTTGTTTGGGCATTTACAGACAATACCCTGCTGACGAATGTACTGCTTTACTTCACCAATAAGCATCCATGCAGATAAATCTACAGCTTTGTATCACGGTAATTATATGCATGAAGTATTGATATAGAACTTGATATACCGGTATAAGGTAGAATGTGCCTCAGGGACAGACAGTTGGACTCTCTAATTTTTACAATTCTTTTCTGATCTACCACTTATAGGGGTTCTTTTTAAAGTTGCAATATGGTTCAAAATTGTCGATATTTCGTAAAACGAAAGCAATAGACCATACAACGTTGGAGTACTCTTTTTACTAAGCCTCTCACCAATCCCGGCACACGAACACATTCATTTTGATACGTTGCGGCTGCCTAGAAAAGCTGTTTTGTAAACAAACTTTCAAAACAAAAACATTGGCCTTTTCTGCTGTACATGCACGTGACAAGTACCACCAAGAGTGATGACGTCTCAATAGAGTGCACGTTGGAGGGGCGATGTTGACACGATGACAGAACTCGACATACATAATGATAATTTATTGTAAATTTTGCGTTTGCCTAACTTTGGTAGCATCACAATGTTTCAGAAATATAAATATATTGATATGATAAAGTACAGCTCGACAAAAGATTGTGTGATTGATTTTCTCACCCATATACATGTAGGCCTATGTCAGTGCCACGCCGTGTGCACCTACAGTGTATTTTCCATCGATCGAGCGTCCAGACCAAGTACACTGTTCTGGTTGTGTTCACTGCGTGCCTGACAGCGTTTCCGCAATCCTCTCCCGTTGCATGTTGTTACATTTCATGTTAAAAGGCGAGGCATCTGCACGCTATATTTATTTGAAAGCTTTGCCCACTTCAGTATCATCCACCATTGCAGAAGTTCGGCAACTGTCTTGCCCCTCAGTCTGGTCTTGCATGGCCATGTCAGCGCGTCAATCAACGCGTCGTAAATAAGATCATGCCATTAATGATGGAGTCTGCAGTATTTCTTTGTTTCCGAAAAATGCATATTTGACCTGAAGGATATAGATCAATGAATACTAACAGATCTTAGTTATTTCCTTGCGGAGGGACTACGGCCCGGTTCACATTACAAATCGTGGGGTCCGCATGGTGTTGTTAGGTCGGTGTTGCCCGAGGAAACACCGCTGGCTATATAGCGAAGTTGATCATCATACAGTATGCGACGTTGGTGTTTTCGCGAGAAACTGTAGACACTGTCTGCCTCCTCGACGTGGTGCAGTAGTCGCGTGTCAGTCTTTTTGCTGGTTCCATCTTTCGATCTGACCAAACAATGTTTATTTTGCCGAAATTTTTGGCTAATTTCTTCCATTTTTACTAGGCTGAATCAGTCAGCAGAGACCCAGGGCGTGGGCAGAGGCCTGACCGATAGTCTAAGCATGTTGACACGATGTTGCAATTTCGCAAACCGTTACCATGCACCAAATACGCATGCGTACATATTCAAATAGTAAAAATGATGTTTCAAATTCTGTGCTTTACTCTCGCAAATAGTACGTACCAAAACAGCAATTTATTCGGTAATTAAATCAATTTACTCTTATTAGAGCCATCCCCGTGTTCCTATTAATGGTCGAATCTGCAAATGAAATTGTTACGGATTTTTCTATATAGTTAAATCTTCGAAATATGAAGGTCAATTCTGATCCATATTGCAACTTTCAAGCTCTTGTAGAAAGAAGAACTTTCACTCTCTTAGTTTTTAGAAAATCCAAAATTCAATTTTTTCCCCATAGAGTAAAAACAGGAATAGCAGCCATTTCGCATTTAAAATCTTGCAAAATGTTGGGTATTTTGTTTTGCTAGTTCCACACTTTGCACGATGACTCCAGATTAAGTTTCATTCAGGAAAGTTTGAGCAAAGGTTTAAGTCCTTTACTTTTGAGGCGCACACTACCTTAATGTATCAAGTCACTGTCAAGGTATATGCTTACATGCATGGCGACGGCAGTGTATCGAATGCACAAAAAAGTCAAAATGTTAGGTAGTTCATTTTTATGTTACTGAAATCTGATCAAGGAAATTATAACAATAACTATGAAAAGACTGTGCTTTCATACCTTAACATTATTGTACAGTAAAATGTGTATGGCACACAGCTTGAAGACACTTAAATTCTACAGGACTTTCTTGGCCTGCTGCATGTTTAGTCATATTTTGAAGCCTTGGGTGTAAGTGAAGTATCAATCATTTTGTTTCAAACATTGAAAGGTTTATATCTACCCATAGATTAACACAGGGCATAGCATCTGCTTTTGAATTTCAATTATTGGTAAATTATGTGCAATTTGTTTCCCTGATCTAAGTATTTGGAGGATGGCCCATGACTTTTATTTTTGCTGTCAAAGAATATGGTTAAATTTTCTTGAGAAAAGTTTGCGCAATTTATTTTTAATATTAGTTTTGTGATACCACATATTACCTTAACTCAACTTATCCTTTTAAGAAACATTTCTTAATATTCCACAAAGCTTTGATAACATCCACTGTATCTACTGAATTTGAGGATCAACGTTCTTGATAGCTACACAGCGAATAATTTTTTTTTCAAACTAGTCCTGTGCTATGATTGATTAAACCCATATTAGGAAAGTAGAAATTATTAAACGGGAAATACTTTGGGTCTGTATGATGTACAACCTCGGTACTTTGCTTGATTTGATATTGGTATTCTCTATAGGGTAGTATGCACCACGAAAGTGAAAGACGTAAACTTATGCTCAAAATTTCCACCAAGAATCTTTTAACCACTCTCTTTCAAAATCAAGAATAAAAATTGAGGGTCACTTTGCAAATTTTGGTGTTAGACAATTAAATTAACCAAGATTTACTGATAATTGAAATTCATAACGGCCGCCATCCCTGTGTTAACTCTGTGAAGAAAAATGAAATTTTCGATTTTCGAAAAACTAATACAGTGAAGTTTTCTTACACCAAGAGGTTTAAAATGAACCCCCACAAGGGGTATATCAGAAAAGAATTGTAAAAGTTTTAGAGTCACAGTATCTGTCCCTGAGGCACATTCTACCTTAACAACACTGATGACAGATGGGTAAAGTGAGCTGACATAAAAGAGACGAGTCATTCTTACTTGCAGGGGGGTTGGAGTTATTATACTGTCCTCATTGGTCACAGCAGCCACTGAAACAAAGAACAATGTTTTGTCATTCTTTTATAAATCTAAGGTGTGTGAGAGAATATTTTACAACTGCCCATGGTATACAGAAATTATTACGGATGGCTGAATTTGATCTGAGTTCACCTGCCTGATTTTTATATATATGTAAATTTTGTCTAGCTAGATGTTATGCTAGTGAAGAGGGGGAATTCATGGGTTTATCACCTATGCACAGATGAGAACATTTTTGGATGGAAAAATATTTGGGCTGATATATTAAAATATATTGATATGAATATATAGCTGGTAAATTTGGCTTGAGTCAAGCAAGAATATATATTATAGCCCAACCAAGGGACTATGAGCTTGAGGATAGGTGACCATTTGCACAACGTAAGCAGGGACAAATGGTCTCCTGCCTTGAGGGGTACATACATTGTAGTCCTTTGTTTGGACTACAATCATTATGATTTTAGTACATGCCACTCTTACAGTTTTCAGCCCAAAGGTTTTGGCTTATATAAAAACGATAATCATATACTTTATGTTCATGTTTGTACATTGTAGTCCTTTGTTTGGACTATAATGATTTTAGTACATGCATCTCTTACAGTTTCAGTCTAAATTTTTGGCTTACATACAATTGATAATCATATGCTTTTATGTCCATGTTGGACAAAGATCTTTTGGAAAAAATTGATCAATTTTCCACATCAAATGGAACATTGATACATTTAAATCACTGTTATGCAATTTATAGAAATTTTTGCGGATCATTTTGTAAAAACAGTAATTCCTGTATGAAACAGGTAGTTTTATCACTTTTCAATCGTAAAGTTGTGGAGTTGAAAAGAGTTCCAGTTCACTTTCAGTCAAATGATGACTATGTGACCCACAATGTCATCAAAAAGTTACCATTGAATTCTATGGAGCGCACGACATTTGCTATATACCGTATGAGGCACGTAATAATGTGACACACTGAGCTAGTAGTGACCTTGTCACAGAAAATCAATTGTGTGCCAATTGCATACAATCTAATGATGATGTGTCACTGAATGTATATAATAAATTAATACTTGCGAACATCATACACACATAGTTAGCAAATGACTGGGTATGAAGGCATTGACATGACTGCTAGGCCTGGGTTGCTACAGCATTGAAGTTCTGAAAATATAGTAGGCATTTAAAGTACCCAAGATTCGTTCTTAGTATATCAATAGCATTGGCAGTTCAGAATTTTGAGCTATTCTCTTACTAGTTGGTTATTTGTTTTGTTTTGAGGACAAAAATGCTGGACAGTCATATAAACAGTCATTTGGTCTTCATGTTATCCCAGCTAATTATGTCAATGATGCTGAACCAGAATATGCTTGGCTATGGATTCTGGCAAAATAAAAATTTTCTATGGAAAATAAAAGCTGCAGCTGAATTCATCTGAAGTTGAAAAAAGCAACAGCTCTATGGATTATACACTGTGAAAGATCCATCACTTGAGGGCGCTCTGTACTGACGTGGCCCTGACAGAATAAATGTGCTAAGTCAACGTTGGTGGCGCTCTTCAAAAAAGTATAATTGTTCTACATGTCAAGTGTCAGCATTGCATGACATATCACACTTTGTCAAAACCTGCATTACAAGCTGTATTCTTCCAAATAAGAATATTTCCAATCTTTGAATCAAAACAGTTACTGATCATAGCATACACAAATGTTTCAGATTATTATCATAATTATATTTGACTACAATGTAGTGTCCCTATAGATATGCCATGTACACCTGCAATAGGAAATGGATAATAAAAGTGGATTTGTGTGTCAGATGTCTGTTACACCCACATAAATATGATTCGTGATTCTGTCATATTAATTGTAAATGTAATTGGAATCTTCCAGATGAAGTTGATTTCACTTTATCAGGTTCTGTCAACTATTGTGCAGTTATTTTAATGAGATTTTAGTTTCACTAGTATTTTTACTGTTTCAGACATTTTTGGATCAAAATTCATAGATTTGCCGGTAAACAATCAAAGGTAGTGTCATTTGACCTTTTCACTCGGATTTAATGATTTGAGTTGTATTTTTCCGCCAAAATTATAGTGCAACATTTTACCAAAATTCAGCAATTTTTCTGTAATTTATTTGATAGTTTCAAATGGACATCATATTTCATTAGCTACAGTTTTTATCAAAATTATGGCATCAATCTGGAAAAAATTGAATGGAGTATATTTCATAAAGGTGACAAAAATTGACTTTGGCACTCAAAGGATTAATTTAGATTTATCTAACAGTAACAGTGAAATTAAATTCCAGTGAATTATGACTCTAACACAACAATGAAAGTTTAAACCGATAACTTAATACGCCATCTCTACAATGGTGCAGAATTTTAGAAAGTCACAGCATACATACTGGTATTCTGAGCATAAATTAGTTGCTGATTGTTCAAAGAGGCATTCTGTGACAGTAGAATGTGAAAACTTTACAACATTCAAAATTTTCAAAGGTTTGAAAATGTTCTGGCAAAGCAAAATTTATTTCATGTAGTTTTAAATCAACCATATGATAGTTACAAGTGAAAATCAATGTTTTTGAATGATAATGGAACATATACTTGTAAAAATGCAATTCTATGATAAAAATCAATGACTTTGCAGCAAATTTTGCCTGTAACATAATTCAGAGAACATTTGACACAAAAAGGAATCTTCTTCATGGCTTTTCATGGATTCTTAAAAATTTCCATATCATCCCTAGATACTCCATCTCTTTTGCCTTACAGTACTAAATTCCTAATTGAAGCCGTGTTGTCAGTAGGAACCACACCCTGACTTAGTAACATTGTGTTAGATTATTTTCCATGATTTTTCTGGCAATGTACCATAAATCAATGCACAGCTCTTCTTTGAGTGGTATCACATAATGAAATTAAACAATGAGTATCCCATTGCCAACTCCATTGATTCATTCAAATAATTTATATGCGTCTTTCATGTGGAAAGACTGAATAAAGAACAATTAAAAGTCTTTGATATCATTTGCGTTTTTGTAAATCAATACAGTAAACCATGAAAATGCTGCACTCATTTGTGTGTGTGTGTGTGTGTACACGTTTTTTTACAGATGTACTGTATGTCATCGGTTGTAAACATACACTTTCTTCAAACAAAATGTGTACAGCATTTAATGATTATACGCTTGTGACTCTCCAGACAATGTCTTTGCTTCTTTCTCTTTTGTGGCACAAACTTGATAGCTTTGTTTGCTGTCTCAATCATGGCAGCTGACATGACTGTGTCGATATCTTACTTCCTGCTGAATATGACTGTCCTAAAACGCCACACTTGCTTCCGAATCAGGCATTGTCGATAGCCCAGTGCGAGAGGGGCATATCTCATATGCTTTCACACAGTGAATACGCCCCTCTTGCACTTGGCTATTGTTGTGTATGCAAATTTGATGACCTACCACCTTTGACCTGACACTTGAACCCTTTGTACTATGCTAAAAAACAAAGTAACTTTCTACACAACTCACTTCTGGCTTTCCGTTTCATCAGCTCCATGTACGCCTTGACTTCTTCCACAGACTTTGTCTTGACACTCCTTGCAATGTGTTTGTAGTTCTCTAAGTTCGCACTCCTGCATGTACAGACACAGATTGAATTCATGAAAGGTGAAAAGAATCCCAGGGAGATTTCCAGACTCAAATTTTTATTTTTAAAAAACTCTTTTGGTTTGCTGCTTATGCTCACTCATTTTGAACCTTGCAGATCAAAAGAAATTTTCAGATTCTTCTAATTTGGTTGTGGAAAATTCAATTTTCCTCCTACAGTTTACACAGATTTGACAGCCATTTTGAATTTCCAATATTTGAAAATTTTAGGTAGTTTATTCTTGATTATACAGATGAAAGCTGATTGTCTAAAACACACTTTACGAAAAGTTCAGCAAACATTTAAGTAGCAATGAAATGAAAAGTGACCCATGCAGGACTCGAACCCACATCCCCCGAATACATTTCGGATGCTGTATTCGGGGGATGAGGGTTCGAGTCCCACACGGGTCACTTTTTATTTCATTTCCTACAAAATAAAAAAAAATTCATATGGTGAGGTGAGTCACAATTTCAAACCCACACATTTAAATCTTTGTTTCAAGGTGCATATTTGAGGCACAGTAGTTGTAACTTTGGATGATTTTTTCCAATCAGTGTTACGGTAAATATTTAACTTGCCAACAGTGTCTATACTTGTCAATGCACTGTAATTGAGTTCATTAAGTTTGCATTCTACTCCAGACCAGATTTCACTGGTTCAAAATAACAATGCAGTGTATACGCATCTGCTGGCTGAGCTGACATGGTCAACATTGTGTGTATCTCAACCTGCTTTTGAAAGTAGAACGTATCGGGGCATGGGAAAGTGTAGTTGATATTAGAGAACGTAAGCGGTGAAAAATCAATTATGTTACTGTACTACTAGCCCTTTAATTAAACATGGATGCCTCGCTAAATTGGTACTTAATTGCCGTCACAAAACCGTGTTTGTTTTATTAGTCAATTTTCTTGGAATACTTATTAGAAAACATATCTATAACTGTAAGATGCGTGGAAGCAAATCAAACTATAAAGGTGTTCTATCCTTTATTAAAAGGAATCTATCATTTTGAATACTTTGTTGTAGTTCTTGAGTCTATTCTATGGTATGTGTGATTTAATACACAGGTAAGAGATGGCACACCAACAATGGTACAAAGTACAGTAGTGCTTGATATTGTCATTGTCTGTGGTGATTGGTGAGACTGCAATCCTGGTTTTGATCACATGACCAGTGCATCATTTGATTGGCTTGCAGGCTCTGAACTGACATGTTGGCCAATGGTGGCCAATACCTTACCCTTCCTGATAGTCCAATGCAACTTTCAGTTTGGTGGATTAGGTAGAGAAAGTGGCTGATACTAACAGTGCCAATGCACAAATACTCAGCTAAGCTAAAGCTGTTTGACAGAGAAGACAAAGTCACTGTACTAACTATACTATTGCTGGAGATGAAGGCAGGAACTTACAGTAATGTCACTTGCGATCAGTAGAGAATGATGTCAACAATTTCCACTTGCGCTTCTCTACTCTCTACAGACAATGACACTTGACAGACCTTCTGATCAATATACAGTGCTTCATAATCAACCTGCCGATGAGGGCAACCCAGTACACATCATTCTACAACCATGAATTCCACCTACTAGTAGTACACATCATTCAATGGCCAATGAAGTCAACCAAGTACAAATTGTTCTAAGGCCAATGAAGTCAACCCAGTACACATCGTTCTAAGGCCAATGAAGTCAACCCAGTACACATCATTCTACAGCCAATGAAGTCAACCAAATACATGTACCTATTGTTCCACTGCCAATAAAGTCAACCAAGTACAAATCGTTCTATGGCCAATGAAGTCAATCCAGTACACATCGTTCTACAGCCAATAAAGTCAACCCAGTACACATCATTCTAAGGCCAATGAAGTCAACCCAGTACCGGTACACATCATTCTATGGCCAATGAAGTCAACCCAGTACATACTGTTCTACAGCCAATGAATTCAACCCAGTACACATCGTTGTATGGCCAATGAAGTCATCCAGTACACATCGTTCCATGGCCAATGAAGTCAATCCAGTACACATCGTTCAACAGCCAATGAAGTCAATCCAGTACATATCGTTGTATGGCCAATGAAGTCAACCCAGTACACATCATTATACAGCCAATGAAGTCAACCCAGTACACATCATTATACAGCCAATGAAGTCAACCCAGTACACATCGTTATACAGCCAATGAAGTCAACCCAGTACACATACGGGTAGTTTTACAACCAATGAAGTCAACCCAGTACACATCGTTATACAGCCAATGAAGTCAACCCAATACTTATCGTTTTATCGCCAATGACGTCAACCAAGTACACATCGTTATAAAGCCAATGAAGTCAACCCAAGTGCACATTGTTCTACAGACAATAAAGTCAACCATGTAAAGATCATTCTAAGGCAAATGAAGTCAATTAAGTACAAATCATTCTACGGCCAAAGAAGTCTACCCAGTATACCGGTACATCGTGCTATGCCCAATGAAGTCTATCAAGCCCATATGAATCCATGGCCTCTGAACTCAACTTGATCTATCATTAGTTCCACAAGTAGCCACATTCCTGTTTCCTTAACTTTCACCACTTTGCTTACCTGTGTATATTTGCATATTCTTTCTTGGCAGAGAGTGTTGCCTTGTTTTACTAGAGATATACCGGTATGTCTCTGTGAAATGGTGGGGTCAACATCAACAATTAAAGAAACTAACTTGCTAAACGATGATCTCATCCAAATTCAAGTTATCAAATCCCATGCTCTGTTACTTGTAGATTCATATACCGGTATATTAGCAATCTGTGTTTAGAAAGATCAAAACCAAACTAAAACTCCCACCTGATGTATAGCTTGTGACAATTGTCATTATTGTTGTAAAAGAGAAGCGATCATGTTTTGCACCTTTGACAATATCAGCACTCATGTAATGTGACTATTTCATGAGTTGTGCAAGAGCAAACCAATCATAGTACTTGATGTTTATGTTGTTTCTGTGGTTGCGGCCCTCTGACCACAGAAACAATGGGTGCCAGCAGCAAGCTCTCAGTACCGGCTATTTTCTTTGAGTGCCGGTCGGTTTGCTCTGTCTGGCACCATTTGGCATGGGGAGAACCTTGTTCATGGTATGGTTATGGTAACAGGTGTACCACAATATGACGCTGTCACTAAAGTACTGCAAAGGATGCACAAGGACATTGGCATAGCGTATCACCATATGCAAGGCGGAGTGCATCATTTTCTATATTTTCATAATAACCTCACTATTATACATCTTATATTCGTCACAGGGGTGTCAAATGGGCCGGGTATTGACTGTTTTAATGCAAGTTCAACAATGTTTCTTCCAATTTCTCAGGCAAGCATGGAATGCTATCTTGTACATGCCTCTGGATACCCAGTGAACAACACATACAGAGCATGGTCAAGACATATGCTGGCAATTGTTCAGTGGTTCACTGGGTCTGGTGGGGGAGGCCTGGAAACAGTAAATGTTACGGAATGGGAGTTCCATACAGCTTTTTAGTGCATACAAATTCTATTGTTTGAAATGGTAGGCGTATTAATAATACCCGTATGATCTATTGTGTGATTAGAACTCAATAGGTTATGGCAATAAGTTTATAAAACTGTCTTATGCTATTCACAATGGTCAATTCACAACAGTTATGTTTTTGAGTACAGTAGTAATCCACAAAAGTAGAAAACACTTCAAGAAACATTTACATCAAAAGATGCAGGTACTGCCTCTTTTCAACAAAGTACATGTAAATTGGTAATGTAATATAACAACAAAGATTGACATGTCAATATACACTGTATATTGCAGTACCTTTGCAGATATGGTATACCGGTATTCATATTGTTACCCTCCTTTAAGATTATTTTGTACATGAATAAATTGGACATTTTTTTATCCAAAATGAGGCAAAGGACTTACTCCAGAGTAGGTATACAAGTGATCAATGAGTAGAGCTGGTTGCCTACTGTGTTGCATATCAGTTGCTCAATGAGTAGCCTTGTGTAACTCAGCTTTTATGTGTACCGTACATGGACGGATGGTTGGAGATACAATGGCATGGAGCACACTAATTGCATAGAAACAGGTGGCTTTCTGATACTGCCATTACCGTATGTTCTGTATGATGTCATGTTATTTAATTGGTTCATTCAATCAGCCAATCAGACATTGCTTTAGATTTTATAATAATCTCAATTGTTTTCCAAGCAGAAGTTCATTTATGATTATCTGGTTTGCCACTGTTGAAAGGAGATCTAATTTGTGAAAAACCAGCACTCAATTTCAAAATTAACTTTGGCAAACTCTGCACAATTGATAACACAATCCGTACAATGGTCTTTAATGTTCAGCTTTATAGCATAAAAAATACATCTTAAACTATTGTCAGTTGCTTTGAATGGGTCAAACGTGGAATTCAAATGGACCATGATACAAACAAAACCACATGCACAAGCCCGCATAAAATTGCATGTATTTCTATGCCCATTTGTACACATTGGTTGGTTTGTACCGACATCACATGATCTTTTGGGCATACTGACTCTGTGGAAGACGGAGCGTGCTTTTTATTCTGGAATGACCATTAGAATGTTGTGGACAGAAAACAGATGTACCGTATAACTAGTATCAAATTCAACTTAGTAAAATCAGGATGAGCCGATCACAAATATGGGTTGACTGAGAAACATAGCATATGACATTATTCACATATTGACTGGCCGTAGGGGCAACAGCATACGTCTGTACCCCTAGGAGACTGTGAGTCACCCCTAAATACAGACTGTTTCCCAAGGCCGAAGGCTGAGGGAAACAGTCTGTTTTTAGGTGTGACTCACAGGCCTGAGGGGTTAAAGACGTACCGGTATGCTGTTGCCCTCATGGCCAGTCAATATGTGTTTTATAACACACCTCATCCGCAGTCATGCATGAGAACATATTATACACAAAACTTGTCGCATGTAATATGTCGGAGTGGTTCGGCAAGAAAAAGTTTTCCCAACAGGGTTACAATACTTCTGCCAAACGTTCAATGCACCTTTGATTATCGTTTTCGAGTCGTTGTTGGAAACCAGAGCATTCAGTTCTTCTTCAGAAAGTAGGGTAAACTGAGAAATTTCTTGACTATCCTTTCACTCAGCCGCAGATGACATCTTTGTTTACATTCAAGTTCATGCATGTGCCAATGTTTTTTTGACGTCAGCGGGCATCATTTTTCAGAACTGATGCCTGGTAGGTAACAGTTCCGACAAATGATGCCTGATGACGTCGTTTACATGGATCAGCACAAAAAGAGCGCATCTCATATGACTATCAATTTGTGAATTAAAACACACACTGCTGATGAGGTGTGTTATAATAAGCACTGTCGACTGCAATTTGGACAAATTTGTTTGTTTTGCAACTGTGTATATCCTGTACACTTTTTTCCAATCCTTGGGCATGTGATTTTTATGTTTTCAATCATGTCAACCACGAGGAACGGTAAAAAACTGCCATTTCAGTCAATACTATCAAGGTAATTTTCAAGTCACTTGCAAAAATTGTATATTTTATGTATACTTTATGTACACTACCTGGTAGAACAGTGACATCATGAGGAATCAGCCTGAAGTACTATCTATCAAGTGAAGTTGACAAACACTAGGGATTTTTCACTCACCTTTTCAAAGCTTCTAGTAACCTTTCTTTCTCAATGCCTTTCCAGTGTATTGTCTTTCCTATATTTGTGCTCACTACTTCATCAGAATGTTTGGTTGATGTTCGTATTCGTTTCGATCGTCGTAACTCCGGCGACTCCATATTGGTGAAGGGAAACACAGCTACGACTAGAAGACAGAAGTATCATTATCATAATTAATAAATATATTTTTCACTCAAGAATTAGCAGTCATAACATTTGATTATTGTCTATCTACAATTATATCACACCAGTATATTGATGGTGCAAATACAGCCATCTGATTGGTCGAGACGCGAAAAGAACCATGGTATATTGGCGATATACCACGGCTGGTATACGCATGAGTTCTCAGGTTGAGAAAAAATCATTTATGACCTTTCACGCCAGAATTTCAATATACTATGATATAATAGCAATAAATCACACCCAGCGATGGTATACAAACTTGATTTTGACCAGTTCACTCCATATATGCACTTGCTATCGCTCGTGCATATACCGGTATGTCGTGAACTGGTCAAAATCTCAAGGTATACCATCGTTAGGTGTGCTTTATTGCAGTATCAACTAAAAGATATTAGAGGTTGCAAGTTGCATCCTCAGATACACCATATTGGTAGAATGGTACTGCCACTATCTGGTGTCTGGTATTCTAAACTCGGTACCAGCAGTTTTGTATGTATAACAATGAATGAAGCAAATTTGGAAAGTGAATACCCGAAATATTGCATGTTCCCCAAGGAAATAAATAAATAAATAAATAAATAAATAAATAAACAAATAAATTCTGGTCCTTGACATTTGGTACAGACTAATGGAATATTGATTATATTCTGTTTTCATTTGCCACCTTTTTGGAAATGGATAAATAAATAAAAAAATAAATAAATTAGTAAAATAATAAATAATAAATTAATAATAAATTCTGGTCCATAGTATTTGGTATGGTAGACTATGGAATATTCTGTTTTGATATGCCACCTTTTTGAAACTGAATTGCTTGAAGACCACATCACACCTACTAACTTATAGAACTTCAAATAATGTTTCTTTTTTTCCACTTTAATCTTTTCACCCCTATTTCTCTGCAGAGAAGTCCGTCTTTGCCATGGAAAACAATGGAATTGGACCAAACCATGGTGGTGCAAGGGCTAAAATTAGCATTCTCTGGGTATTAGGGGAAGGCAGCTCCATAAACTCAGTCCATTACCTTTTAGTGATGTTTGGTCAAGGACATCATTGTGTGTTCATGCCTGGGTGAGCAAATCATTTTTAGATTGACCCAGAAGTGAGCTCAAGGCAAATAACTGAACAGATACTAGCCTGGCTTCATTTTCCAATTAGTCAAATTTTAGTTCCCCGCTGAATACTTCATTTATCCAGCCACAATAAGAAACTTGACCATGAGCCTGGACTTGTGGATTTAATCACTCTCCGGTGATGACTTGGGCACTGTGTGTCATGGGCTGTTATGTTCAAGCGGAGAAAGCCAGTGTTTTGGAAACTATATTTTACATGGCATTAAACTCTAAAATACTTTCCTAAGGCCAAAACAAATAATTAGGTTTGTTTCTGGTCATTGACATGTGGCAAAAATGATGCAGTGCCGTGATTTTTTTTTCTCATTTTTTTGGGGGTGGAATTTGATACATTTTTGCCTTTTTTTCCATAGGGGCAAATGAAAAACAGAAAAAAAAGAGTTGACACGCACACTTTGAAGTGATGCGGGCGGTGACCAGAAACAAATCAATTTTTGGGGGGCCTAAAATACAGTAAACCGGAGGCTGAAGTCAAATGTTGATACTTAATAAAACAAGGCAATTCGCAACCAAATTGAACCTGAGATGAAAGTTTGTTAGATCTGCCATTGACTCATCAGCATGTATTTATAGTAGACATCGGGAAAAATACCAAAATTACATCTGCTCCATTCATAAGCAAGGCTGAAAACATACACAGTCAACAACTTTCAAAGGAGAACAAAAGGACTAAAATCTCACAAACAGTCAATGACAAGGACCACTAATGCCAGAATCAGGGATTGAGGATTGCTGTACTGGATAGCTCTTATGGCAATATTCAAGATATTCACTGATATCACTGAGACTGTGAGGGCTTTCATTGAATTCCTGCAGTAAGTCTGGAGATGCAATGACTACACTACACTCACAGTTGTATATCTGTACTCATGGTATCAAAGTTACATGAGCTATTAAGGAAATGTGGTACACCAAGTTAGTTTCGGAACGTTCGGTAGCTGTTTGAAATCGCTATCACTAAAGTTTGTGAAGCAAGTGTATGGTTTATAAAAAAGAATGCTACACATGGGTTGGTGTTCCTACCGGTATATGAACCACATCCCCTTAGATAAAATGTTCGGTTCCAATGCGGACAATAGGAAATTGTGTTTACTAGACTCACTGCTGTTTTCTAATAATATTGATGTGTTATTTCATCATTAATCAAGTGAATTGACACCACTAGGTTAGCATAGTTCATGTTGATATGTATGCACTTTACCTTCTACAATTTTACTCCACCTTTCTGGTCTTGTTCCTTGGCTTCATAGATTCATGACTGAAAGAGAAGAACAGTTCAAAAGTCACGTTAATTACTACATGCTTTTCCAGAGTTTGCAGGCTACATGTACATTAAAGGTATACTGTCACCTGTTCCAATTTTACCACAGTTACCATGGTAAGAGAAAATCTAACCAATCACAGATTTTAAGCGGGTGGCCACTTTTTAAAAACAGCGCCCTCACATGGGCATTTTGAATACCAAGGAACTCCCTTTCACCATATATGGGCATATTTAGATTACAGGTGACTGTATACCTTTAAAGGGCCAGTAATAACTTTTGATGAATTTTTCACTATTTTCATTTTTGTATGTAAATTCCAAGTTCTTGTTCTAATCCCCAAAGCATGTTCACACATCCACTACAATAGCTTGCCGACAGTGTCTATACATGTAAAATGCTTTGTTGTTGTTTAATTTGAATTCTAGTCCGGACCTGAATCCACCTATCGACAATAACAATGCAGCATGCATATGTACAGCATGAGTTGACAAGCTGAATACTGTACTAGCATACCTCAACATGCTTTAAGGAAGAGTTATGGTTTAAATCTACAGTCAAATCAGTGAAAAGGATCATTGAGTGGGGTGTATATTTCCTACCAGGACAATGATGGCGCGAATACTGCAATCTGATCAGTCAAGATGTTTAAGTAACTGTGCTATATACGTAATAAGGCACAATACCTTTAACCTTTCATGCCAGAATTCCAACTGTTTTTATGATATGACAGCAACTTACCACCTCGCCAATATATACCACTTAGTTTTAACCATTAATTTCATAAATGCACTCACTATACAGTGTAGCTAGTACATATACGACGTAAATTGGTCAAAATCTCACGGTATACTCATCACTGTGTATGATTTATCACTTATACATGGGCTGAGAAAAACCAAGTGTCGAATGGTTGCCAAAGTCTGGCTCATGGAGTCTGACTAATACCCCTTTGTGTAATGAGACACAAGTTATCCAAAGGTAGCACCTGATTCAAGCTATGCCAGATTTGACTGCAAGATAATGACAAATCTTGCATTAGAAAGTCAGCCAAATACTGTTGCCGATTTGTAGGTGAAAAGCTGACAACCAAAGTTTTTTCTGCTTTGTTATGGAATTTTTCAATATTATCAATTTCACTCAAATTTTTATTTTTATGATGTATTCACCTCGTTTGTGTATTCCTTTATATTTGTAAGTTATTTTGAAAATCAGAGTTTGTGAATACATGTACAGTGTACCATGGGATTTGCACTGAATAGGAGGGTTGCAAGCGATACTGAATACAAACTGCTACATGTTTGCTGCCCTCAGTACAGAGTTTAATCTCCCACAACATATAATCTGCCATTACGGTATGGCTCCAAAAAGGCACTATGTGATAGAGGGCAGGTGACCATTTGCCTGACATCAGGAATTACAGCTGTCTCGTATTTGGGGACTGGTCAGTTTCTTCGGCCTGGGGGGGGGGGGGGGGGGCGGTGGATTATTTTTTGCCGACGTCAAAAAGTGGCTGACCCCCCCTATTCCAAATTTTGAAAACAGGGTGACCCCCCCTATTCCAAAGTTTGAAAACAGGGTGACCCCCCCCCCGCACGCGATAACTGTAATATGTAATAATATACCGGTAATACTGTAATACACACACACACACACACACACACATACATATATATATATATATATATATATATATATATATATATATATATATATATATATATATATATATATATATATATATATATAATATACATATATTATATATTATATTTTACATACATTTATATTTTAACAGTCATTAAGTGTTTTAATGAAATTGTTGGCATGTCAGTTGTAAGATAGGAATTTCAAAGTGTCAATCTTAAAGTTTGAATACAGTACATTTTGAATGAGCTGTGAATGTATTTCACACTTTCTATGCTTAACCAGATGTCCTGAACTGTTGTACAGAAATGGATGTCAATCATTAATATCAAACAGGAAAAAGCTGTAAATCAAAAATTTTGATGGGTGTTAAGACTGCCAGCCATCCAATTAAATCTCCTGAGGACCATAGACAGGCATTTTAGCCAAATCTGATGTGTGCAGAGTCTGAGATGACCTTTTCTTGTAACATTGATATTTGTGCATGTTGCTTTCTCATACTGAATTCTCATAGAGAGAACAGAAAAGTATCAGGAATTTGTCATGCTTTTCATATGAAATGGAGATTTCATAATAGTACACTTTCACTTAGCAAACATCAAGATATCTCTGGTATATATCTCTGATATATTAAAGTATGGCGCCCGAAGGGCGCGGAGAAAAATATGAAACATCCTGATATCTCTGATATATACATGTATGTCTTGTATATTAAAGTAATGCACAGGAAGGGTGTGCTGAAAAATGTCTGATATTATATTAAAGTAATGCGCTCGAAGAGCACGCTGAAAAATATTGAACATACATATATCTCTGATATATGTATGCCTGATATGTTAAAGTTTGGCGTGCTGAAAAATATGTCTGATTATTAAAGTTACGCGCCCGAAGGGCGCGCCGAAAAATGCAACTGG
The DNA here is from genome assembly GCF_041260155.1 of Ptychodera flava. Lineage (NCBI taxonomy): Eukaryota > Metazoa > Hemichordata > Enteropneusta > Ptychoderidae > Ptychodera > Ptychodera flava. The sequence continues at coordinate 2,763,879 of NW_027248353.1, read as the reverse complement.
ATGAAATTTGTGGCTGACACGATGCATTTTAGGCAATGATGAGCCTGTGTCGAAATTCAAAAACACACTGACCCCCCCTATTGGGCATTTCAAAAACATGGTGACCCCCCCTATCACCAAAGTCAAAAACAGGGTGACCCCCCATGAATCCACCGGCCCCCTCCAGGCCGAAGAAACTGACCTGTCCCTTGGAATCATATGCAAATGACTTATATTCTTGATTTTTCGATAGGTGGATCTCCTAATACAAACGAAATGATTTTTGTCATCAAACGGAGCATGAATACATTTGAATCACTGATTCGGGGTTCAAATACCTTCATTGCGATATGCATGTCTATGTTATTTTGATGCAGGTAGATTGCGAGATCAACGTGCACATCGTGCATGTTGAAAATAATACAGTGTATATTCTATTTTTCCTGAATTTGAATCATGTGGTGAATTAGGTCATTTTAACGGCAAAAATTTATTTCACATCAAAATAAATTGACTGGCTAGAAGCTTGGAGCCACATGTCATCCTGGATGAAGAAGTCTGGTAAAACGCAAACCTGTCAGCATGCCTTGTGGTCTAAATTTAATATTACCCCACGTACATTTCTTATGACATATTCTATGGAGCCATAAAGACTACCTTGCATGGAATGGTGGGTATTATATCATACTGGTATATTGATGTTACAAATGCAGTGATATGATTGGTCAAGACATGAAAAGAACTGTGGTATATTCGCAATATACCATGGTTGGCACATGCACAAGCCGTCTACAAGGGCAAATATCTTTTTTTGACGTTCTATGCCAGAATTTCAAAATTCTGTTATGATACAACAGCAATAAATCACACCCAGTGCGTTATGCACTCAGTTTAACCAAATCGCTTCATATATGCACTCGCTATCGCTCATGGATATATTATGTGAACTGGTCAAAATGTTGTTGTATACCTGTGCTTTATGCTTAAGGTGATTTGGAATATCTTTTTGATAAACTACCAGTGTAATTCTGTCATTGTGCAGGTACTGAGGTGATGGTGTATGCTGATGTAAGACATTATATGCACACTGTGCATGCTGGCAATAAATACGGTATATTTTGACATCTGCTGTTAGGCAAACACCCAATGATATTTGGAATAATGGAAAGGACTTGAATATTACCTTTTCATGATACATACATGTACTTTTTTATACACTGTGACTTAATTAATTAGGCTTCCCATTTTTCAATATGTTGTTCACATACAGGCAAACTTGTGAATGGGCATTGTTGCTTTCAGAAATTTAAACAATTACCTGGAATTTTTTCTACATTCTTGTGATTTCTGATATTAATTTTGTAGCATACAATGCACCGTTTTGAACTATTTATTAACTATTAATTATTTTTTTCGGAGCAATAGCAAGAGTTTGGTTCAGCTTAAACGTAATTAACAGTTCACTGAAAAATCAAAACATAAGACGGTATAGCTGGTGATGTGAAGTCGTGTCTGGAGACAAGAAGGGTACATTTGTTTCCATAACTTTTTTTGGTAGACAGTTGGTCAACAAATTTTGCCACACTCACTTGCACTTCTACAATATCCAAAAGTAGTAGATGGCCCTCTATATATAGTGGTGTACATTGTGAATTTGCTTATATTTAAAACAATCGGAATCCAAGATTTTGTGAATATTACAAATTTCTCCCTAGCAACTGTGTGTTGCTCAGAAATACCACTAAGCTTGCCTAGGTAAGTTAATATGATACCGTAAGCTGAAAAATTTCGCCAGTAAGTCCAAACACTATGGTCTGATGTTATTTCAATGGCAAAGTCTCCATTGAACGGTTTTACACGTCAAATGAGTTTATGCCCCACAAACAAGTACGGAACAGACGCAACAACAGACTGGTAGCTCAGTGCACAAGCTGTATGGATGTAATGCGCATGCTCACCAGAAGAAAAGGTTGAAAACGGCGCAACATTCAACACCAGTGCAAGCGATATCTACCACTCGTATACACTCACGGTGTTAAATATGAGCCGTCGGCAAGTTTTTGCCTTTAAATTGGTAAATTGCCCATACATGTATCAAAATACCTCACATAAATACCCGTTACTGTCCCAGAAAACAGCTAATTAAGTTGGAAATTCACACTTGAAAGTGGGGTACCTCACCACATCTGATGAAAGGCCTCCCTCGAACTGTCGTTCTCGTGTTGTACGTCACACATTTGTGTTCTTTCTCGTGACCCCATCAATGGTGACGTCATGGAATACTGCGTAGGTCGCTACTTAGCCGATCGATGTTTGACTCCCGAGCAACAATCGACATGTATCGACCCTATTCGGAAGTGAAATAGCGTGTTCTCATTGGTCAATTGAATTTCCGAATCTTTGACCGAACTTAGCCGAACAGAATCGTTATACGAGTATTGTGCAGTAGTTGACAGCGATTGGCAACGAGAAACTCGGCCCAAACAGCCAACAATACTGTGATTTCCTGGTCAAAATATTCGGAGATTGATTCCGATCTTCTTAACAGACGTACAACAGTAACGCTTAGTTTTCTAATCTTCCAAGCGTTTACCGTCAGAAGCGTTTATGGTCATCTATCGAGCGAAATTTGCTTTCGAACTCGGTCCATCGAATTGTGTGTTTGCCTTTTATCGAGGCGGAATTCGTAAAAGACACCAGTTCAAGCCTACGATGTAAGCTGTTGATCGCCAAAAACGAAGCTGGAAAAATTTAGAAAAAATCGCAAAATACAGTATGAGTGGACGTCCCAGGACCACGTCATTCGCTGATGCCAACAAAGCGTCGTCATCGTCATTTGGGGGCATGAAAATTTCACGTAAGTACTGCGACGTTGTTGAAATGACCTCCATGGAGGCGGCCATGATAGTGGCCTCCCAGTCACTCTGAAATACCACGGTCGTTCAATCTGTTACATTTGGTTTCGATAAAATGTGAGAACGGAACGGTCTTGTGCAGATTCTTTTGCGCCAGGCAGGAGTGTAATTGTGTGACATTTCCGATGGCAACCCTGGTATTTGTGACGCGAATAGGTGATGTCCGCATAGGAATTCCCCTTTGCGTTGCAATGTTTCATTCACATAGATCGCCTATGCAATGAATAAATTACCAGCCTGCGATGCCAGTGGAATCGTTACTTTACCCTTTCAGTTGATATATCCGTGTGTTATAAACAACGTCGAAAGTGGGTTGACATACTAGCGTAACCTTTAAGCCCGACTTTTTACTGAACGTTACCCACGAAATCGTTGTCACTAACATGCGATACACGTGGACCGAATTCCTTTCTGGCAGTGTAGAATGACCTGTGCGCCGTCCATAAAATGTGAAAAGTAAGTCCCAGTATATGTCGTCTGTAACTTTGGAGCGTGATCGGCTAAAGGGGTTCCGGCATTGCCGTGGTTTAATATGTCGATTTAATAAAGCGTGATTGACAGTAACCATATGGCAGTGTTTCGGCTAATTAATGTCAGCTGACAAGGGAAATTGGTTTCTCATTTGAGGTGGATCTTGAGTAGGTGGAGTGGGTTTACCAAGGTCAGGTCAAGCGGTGTTTGTGCCAACATATTTCTTCACAGTTCAAAACAACACTGGGAGACAGCCAAATTGATTAAGGATGGTAAAGTTCCTTGAGATTTGTATCAAGTGAGATCCATAGATCATTCTGAAATAGCTATTACTACTATGATACATACATATTTCGATAATGTACGCATGATTTTCACAACCAACAATACCAAGGTGAAGGAAATCCTTGTTTCTGTAAGTTGCTGCACACATTCTATCAACAATCTGAATGTCAAGTATACCTTCATCGTATTTTATAGAACTGTTGCTTGGCAACTTGGCCAGACCTCTGCATGTAGGTTAAACTGTGTGCCACAGAATTTCCATGATACACTTGGCTGACACCAATATTGGGATCAGGTCTCGTGTAGGGCTTCATCTCAACAAACTGTTGACCCACTGTCAACTTACTCTGCCACAGTGTGTGGTTTGTATGTCTGTCGTGCCAAAGAAATGTCTTGACTCAGCATGATCGGGGGGGATGCTGTAAAAAGTAGAAATACTGTGCTGTTTCGTGACTCAGAAAGTAAGCATTAAAAATGAGTCAATAAAATATGATCCATATTTTGAAATATAAAAAAATAGGAAATGCCCGGTTAACGTTCACCCACACAAACTGAGCCACCTCTCCTTTAATTAATGGAGAATCAGAATGTATGGAGTTATGTGGGTGTTGGTCACAGTTGTCCGTAGGTCACTGTACATGCTTTCTTGCTTTATGAAGTGTATGGAGATATCATTAAAATGAGAATGCAGCTGTACAGTAGTTGATAAGACAGTAGTTTTATGACATTGACGGTAGCGATTCTGCCAAAACAGGCAAACCTGCTTTTCCATAAACAGTGTACCGCTTCATTCCTTCACCACTAGAGGTGTACGTGCATATGTCTGCATGCCTACAAAAAATGCTCTATCATTACAAAAAATATACATAAATTTGTTGTGTCCCTTTTGTTTATCATGTTATTTAAAAAATACTGGGAAAATTGAGCTACATGTTTGTGGCAGATCGGTGTGACACACTTCCTAATGATACACCCTCACTCTCAGGTCAAATTGGTAAGAAATAGGCTTGTTGGATGTCTTGCCAAGACTAATTAGCTGACATCACATGTGTATAATGGTCTTCAAATTGTTAAGTTGGATATTATATTTGGTATCACGTATGTTAGGCTTCATTGGCTTTTACCAACTTGACCTGAGAGTGACCTTACAGGAAAGGAATATCCCGTCTGCGTGCATGTAGTATGATAATGTTGGATCCTATGTGCATGGACACAGAGCAAAGGTTAAAGGGTTAGGGAGATGATTTTCTGTTATTAACATAATATGAATGGAGAAAATATTTATTTTTTATTTCATTTTTTGGGGGGAGGGGAGAAGGGGCCAGAAATGAATAGCAGGATGAATTGTAGGCACTGTTGAGTTCCATGTATTTCAAGTGAAACTGTTCTCTCCCATGTAATAACAGTCCAGGTGCCTGTGTGCAGTTATGTACATGTATACAAATAAAATGCACCAATGCTTTTGTTTTAGTTGAGTGTCCTTCAGTGTTTTTGCTAAGGTTGGGGAAAAATTGGGTGAATGATTTCGAACCCCAGTAACATTTCTGCTGTTCCCAAATACGTGGTTGCAATGATAGACCAAGGGGAATCCTGGAAAAATGGCAGGCAAACATTGGTACCCTTTACCTGCCCATCTCGCTCATCGAAACCTCTGGGTCCCTGTGTCCTCGTGCAGAGTTGCTGATGACCAGGACAAAGCTAATATTATACCATATCCATGTAAGGTGTCAATAAAGGTAACATGATTAATTAGGGTAATGAAATACATGTATTACAATAATTGCTTTTGCATGAAGAAACTGTGTCATCAAAATATGTACATATATAAATGAATGCCAGCCTGTGAGTTGAACAGCAATATTTTCTCTGGCAACAGAAAATATCAAAATGATCTTTTGAAAACAAGGTTGTGTTTATCATAAAAATAGTATTGTACTGATTTTTATAACCAAGAGTCTCAAGTTTCTCTATGAGTGGAATGTCTTAGGAATGTCAAAATGATGACAAAGATGGCCATTTAATCGCTTTTTACGTGTATGTTGTGAGATGGTGCTATTTATTGAGCCGTAACGTTTGTGTTGACATGCTAAATTCAAATGAAAACTTAACAAAAACGAAACCTTGCCATACCTTTTATACATATATTGTAAAAAAGTGTTTGTATTGCTGCCAGTTTCTCATAATTTTGATGTGCGTACTAAAAACTCTCAACTCCATGGTATGAGCCAAAAATATTTGTAGGAAATCACAATGGTAGTAAGTTGAGCTCCCATCTCTACATGTACATGTATAGTTTGTACATGGACTACTCTAGGTGTCAGCCTTGTCCTGACATCTTCATGCATGATATAATGTAAGTGCAGGAATATATGGAGCTTGGCCTGAATCAAATACTAGAGCGAGTTACGTGTATTGAGTGTGCAGACAAATCTAATTTCTTGGAACAAGCTAGGACAGATATGATTACAATAATTTACATGGAGATTTATAATGATGAATTCTGTGCAGGATTGTTGTAAACTGTTTTGTTATCAAAGGCATATGGTCCCCAGTGTACATACCGTTATGACCAGTGGAGAATACTAAATCCATTTCATGTTGCAGAAACCATTGAAACACATATACATGTTCACTGAACTTACCGTTATGACCAGTGGAGAATACTAAATCCATTTCATAGTTGCAGAAACCATTGAAACACACATACATGTTCACTGAACATGCCTATTAAATTGTACAAGTGAAAGACACTATAAGATAAATCCGCAGCATGGGGAAAAATGAAATTAACAAAGTTAGAAATTAAAAACATGGGAAACAGGGAAAAAAACAAACTGGAGCAGATATCTGTCATTGAATCTCATTTGAAATGCTTTCTACGCGATAAACTTGCAAATGTACTGAAGTTGACTCAAAGATGAGTTTATTTTACAAACATGTAAAACAATTACTCAAGCCTTGTTCAAGTTGAGAGGAGCAATCACATGGGGGAATGAAATGACAGCAGCAAAGACATACATGTATCCAGAAGGCATGGTACACTCCCAAGTCCACTCCACTGCACTGCCAGTGTCTTGAAGTAGGCAAACCCAGAAAATTAGGACATTTTCATGCATTGTTGTCAAAATTGGTGACACAAACAGATAACTCATGTAGGCTGTTGGATTTGCTGTGAGTGTAAGAGTAGTGATACAATTGCATGTAAGAGTTTAAATTGCATGTAAGAGTTATTTTGGTTGAGGATGTCAAAATTTGCAAATTTGAAAAAAAAATTTCCCAAGTTTTCCATGTCAGTTACATATATGGTTGCTACATCTCTTGCCCACAGGGCACAAGTGTTTAAATCTCAAAATCATGATTGAGGGGAAGCAGATATTGATCACGTTTACAAATAACTGTCATAACTGTTTAATATCTTGAGTGAAGAGGGTGCAATGCTCAAGTAGAGCACTGAAAGACCACAGCTCCCAAGTGATTCTCAAGGCGACACTGTCTCATCTCAACTGTACCAACCTTCACACTCACTGCCAGTGTCACTGTGGGAGTAGACTGTAGCCCAGGCTGCCATCACAAGGTAGTTTTCTTCAGAAAGTAAAACGCTACACTTCCGTGAACATTCCTCTGTTTCACATGACCTGACCATCAGGAAGGCATGCGTTGTGTCATACAGCTATTTAGGAAGTTGACTGCCCCCGTGCTGTACTGACATGCCCTCTCAAGCTGATATGATGTCATAACTCAAGCTTGTTCTCTTCCACTGTAGAAATATACACAAACCCTAATCTATTATTTCCCCACCTGCAAAGTCAGTTAAAGCGGTCCTGAGCCAACACTGTATCTATTTTTCTTTACTTTGCCTTGTATAAAATAGCTCGTTTTGTTTGTCAAAATCAAATTCACGGTATCTATATGTAGGTATTCAGGCCTGAAAAATTTGAGTTATTAATAAAGTACAAATGAGATCTGTGCCCCACTGGTTTAACTGACTTGACCTGATGATGACATTTGAACTGCGCAGTATAAGGGTTAAATGTATGGATGTAGGGCTGACTCATTGAATGTCAAGAAATATGTACACTGTCTCTCTCAATTCAGAAATCCTCCCTCCATTTCACCGTGTACACAAAAATTTTAAAGCGAAATTTATGTACATGTATGTGTTCAAGACCAAGTCGTCACGTGATCATGAATTGACTCTATACCATCAGAATGGGCATGCAGTCTGTGATACCAGTCCGATATCACATTGGGAATTGGGATTTTGAATTAGTGTCGCTTCCAAAAATTTGTCATTTTAGGTGAGTCACAGTGGAATGCTGCCCGTCTGTCTAATTCACCTGACTTATCAACATTGGCCAGTCCCCATGACAACAATACTGAGGTGTGGCGAATTTTATTACTTCATCACTATAGAAACCGGGATATCTGCTACAAGCTTTTTATGCCATTAAATGTGCCCCTCCCCAAGTAAATAAATGTTCAACATGAAAATTTGACATATGAAACTTGGATTAAACAGCGGTGGATCCTTTTAATGTTTATGAAACTGTGATACAGGAATCGTGTGTGTATATTAATCTTAAATTTAAGACAAAAATGAAAATCTAAGTTCTTACTAAGACCCAGCAGTTTTTGAGATCAGTCTACACATCAGCAAGGATCCAGAGTTTCAAAAAGTGACAAGTACAGTACAGTGTGCACTGAGTACAATTTTCATAGTCCTGTACATGGTTGGGTTGTGCACACATAGGTCTTACTGTACTGATACATGTAATACGCCAAAAAACCCTCGGATTATTGGTTTGTTTTGTTAAAGTGTGAGTGTAAGAATAAGTGAAACTGATACCACAATAACGGAGTCAAAATTTAGCATGGTCAAATAAAGAAATACGTGTATACACAGTACATGTACATTATGTACAGCATACATGTTTGTGTTGCCAATAACTGACCCACCTTTGAAAAAGCCACCAACCTGAGACATTTTTCCTGCATTTTAAACTAATTTTGAGTAAGGCTCTTGAATTTATTGGTCTGAGCCAGCAAAAAGAATAAATTTTAAAAAATTTCCTCCAACCTACCTACCCTAATTTTTAAGGCATGTGTGTTTCTTGGATGTTCCTGTAAAATAATGCAGCTGTTTCACCTTACAACATTGTACAATGTGAGGTGAGGAGAGAGCGTTCCAACCAGACCATATGGATGTAATGGATACTGTACGTACTGGGGTCAAAAGGCCTTGACCGGATCTGATAACTTCATGCAAAACCCAGAGCCTGAGCATGTACCATGATAACCCACCCTGTGTTTCATGAGGACCTACATATCATGTCAAAGTGCACATAGCTCTGTGTTTTACTTTTTAGGTGCTTTAAATAAAATTCTTTGTTTGCCATCCGGGTGCTGGTGGGTTTCAGAGAAAATTATGAAAACAAACACTATTACAAGTAAAAATATCATTTTTCCAAAAGAAAGCAACTGAAAATTGAGCTTATGTTAATACACTAGTGCTTTTTATCTGTGTTCGCTTTTTTCCCCTGGCTGGCTGGTAGGTTTTTCAAAAATCTAAGGAGATCTGGCAAACAGAGAATTTTCTTTAGATGGCTTTACCGAAATAAATTGCATTGGTGCGTAGAGGATCAATTGCAAAAATTTTGATGGAACAGGTAGAAAATGAATATATTCTGCCACCAGCAATCCTCAAACCTATCCCATGTTTCTGTACTCTACCACTTACTGTTTTATGGTGAAACTCATTGTAGAATGTTCAGTGGTCCTGTGACCAGCGCACTTTGAGTTAAATCAGTGTTTCGTCAAAGATATCCAGGTTTGCCCCAAAATGCAATTGATTGTACAGTTATTTAAGGGAGAAAATTTCAGAATTACAGAGGTGACTGAGATGTCAAAACTTTTAAAGTACGGACTTGTTTGTTCGGCTAGTTTGTACTCTTTGTTGCAAGTTCAAATCGACGTGGCAATACTATATAACTGTGTGGATTAATTGAATTCGTCAATAGATAACTAACAGTATTATCACATTTAACATCCTAGTGTACAAGGGTATCCAACTATGGGACTCAATTGTATGTCCAAATTGTGTCAGCCAGTATTTCAAGAATTCTATTGTGAATCTGTATTGAGTACAGGATTACAAGTATTGAGTGTATGATATAATATTATCTGTCTTTTTGTGCTGTGGTCAAAATAGTAACTGGGTTATGTAGAGGGCATTTGACATATTGCCAGATGTGCCCTGTAACACCTCAAAGTGTGTACATGATTGGGATGTCAGTGCCACTGTATCATACAATGTATTTCCATTGTACCCACCTGTTTACACTTTCCAGTGACTCCTTACCTTCTGCTCTTCTTTCCTCACAAAGTTTCTTCAACTTTGTTCATTCAGCTAGAGGGATATAGTGGATGACTAGTTCATCGTTCTGTGCATTTGAAGAGTCAAGTCAGCTCACTAGCTCTTCCCTGAAATACAAGGACTCAATGCTACATCAAACTACTGTTTTTGGCCCTCTCCTTCAATTTTTAAAACCTGGCTCTAAGTCGTCTTTTTAAAGTAAACCCATTGTTGTCAGTGTTAAAGTGGTACAGAAAATATACATCAGAGGGTTATGGTGTTTACCTCCAAATGTCAATCATTTATGTTCTATCTAAGGGATGACAAGCAGGTCCTATGAAGGTAAGGTTTATTTGGTGTCAATTTATTTACCCTTCAATAGTAGTCATCATCCTTGCTGTGAATACGTAAGCCGCGCTGTGGTGGATCTGTCGCGTTCAGATCATGGATCATTGCCATAGAACCGCTGTGAGCCAACCCAGAGTATGCGTTAGAAGTCAAAAGCTCATAATATTATGAGCAGAAGCGGTTGACAGCTCACCTCAGAAAATTACATGTTCCTTATTGTTGAGGTAATTACATTCAGCAAGAGTATAGAGTAAGTCACACATAGTCAGTGATAAAGTAGGTACAGATTGGTCTATTCTAAAACTTCTATTTTACTATTTTGCAAGCCAAATCATTGACACCAATCGGTGTTGTAATAAAATAGGAAAAAAGCCTACGGAATGGCTTACAGTTGTTTTTTTTGGCAATGACCCCTGACCTGATCAGTGATCAGTCGGCGACAACACTCCTTGCGTATTCACAGCCATCGTCATCCCTGAGACTCATATTGGGTCAGGTACTCCTTTGTCTATCCACCGCAGGACTGTTCATACCCTTCTACCCATACATATAGACTAAAGTTGTATATAACACAACAGTCTTCTTTGATGAGCTGGTCATTACAATAGTAATGCTCTCGGTTCTCTTTTTCCATGAGCCATTCAACCCCTTCCCTTCCTGTTGCAATATTGTCTGATACTTCAGCATGGCTGGTGAAACAGTGAGAATCAAGTTGACAGGAACTAGTTCACATGTACACACTGTGATGTAAGACAGGTCAAAGTTCAGGACAGAGGGCAATTACTGACCTCCCATCCCCATCTCAGTTAATAATGTTATTGCAGTGATCTTTTTCACATTCTAAAGAAAGCTAACAGAAGGTGAGAACACCTATTGTTTTCCATTGTTCAGCCACTACTGATAAAACAAAGAGAAATTAGTTGACTGGAAGTTGATTTGCAAAGTACCTGTGGAGAGTCTAGGTTAGTGCATGAAAGCAGAGGCACCAAGGAGTCACAAATAACATAATCCCATCAAATTCTGTTGTTTCAATGTGTTTCAATCCCTTTATTGCTTTTGTACAAGAGTCCCTCCCATCCCATGATAGTCACCATGACTGTCTAATAATATTATGCAGTGTCTGGGCATTCCCTCACTGTATTGGCGTCAGTTGTGACCCTTACCTGCTACATGTACCTCCATGGTTGGTGTATGAAGCACAGTGCTCTGTGAATGCATGAAGTCAGTACCCTCCCTCAGTTTCTGCCCAAAGTTTTAATGTTCTAGCATCAGCCTAACCAGATATATGGTCCACCACTGCCATACATAATCATTTGCAATCAAAGCATTGCCATCACCTGCAAGGCTGCAAGTTGAACACAGTCATTCCCCAAACTGTGACGTGACGGTTCACTGAAGTGTGGTATGTGTACAATATGTAATTTAATTTATTAATGTATTAAGTATGCAAATTAAACCTATTGATCCCAAGTCGATTTCCAAATTCTAATGTTAATGAAGCTTTTTTGTGCAACACTTAATGGCCCGACAGTTTTCATGTACAGGTAGCTGCTAAAATGTATGACGAGTTCCATGGCTAAACGAAATGGGCAAAGTGCAGAACTATAGACTGTATAGTGTAGATTCAGGCATGGCTTCATTTATTGCTAGGTTGTCTTAGGAAATCCCCCAAAGAAAACAACATAACTGTGTGACTTAGTGACATTGATACCCTGTCAAACAAACACACTGCCTTTCCTAACATCTGACGCTGCTGGCTGAGTCCTTGGAAGAAATTACTGCCGTATAACCCTGACACTCACTTTGGCCGTTGTTACGGTCATGCTCACTAACAACAGTTTTGAGTACAGTATGTATATCACTGAGTGATATGAGTGATATACATTTATATCTGCAGTGTATAACTATAATTCAAATATTGTAGAAGCAACTTGTGACGTGTCACGAAAACCATTGAGAAAGTACCATGATTAAAACTTTAAAAACAAGTGTGAGAATTTGAGTATGAGTATGTAAATTTTGCAGTTGCTCAGCTGTATGTCTTTAATTATTTAAGTTTCAAGAACGTACTGTCAGTAAGTGAGTAACATATAGCTTTATTCCCATCTTAAGACATATGAGTCAGTGGCATGAAAAATGTCACAATTTGTTCAAACAGCTTTTGAAGTTTGAACCGAATAGTTTCTAAAAATAAATTATTCTTCCCCCTCCACCTCCTCCTCCTGCCAAAAAAACCCACTTGATTCCGATTGACTGCGTGGTGGGAACATTTTGCCTAACCTTTTCCTTTTGTTGTGTGGAAAAGATGTTCCCACTAAAAAGATCCAAAAGCAGTTACATGTAGGTTTAAGAAAATTAGATTATCCTTGATCTTTTTTTTTCTTTTCTATCACAGAAGATCATCATCACTTTATATCATTGTATGAAGCACTGAACGTTTGATTTACTGTTTACTATTTCCGAAAAGAATTACAGTTCCTAATTTTCTGCATCTAGCCCAACAAGTTAAAAGACATACATGAATTATTTCCCACATTTTATAATGTTAGTATCCATCAAACTAATGCTTATGGTAACATTGACATGTGTCAGTTAGGCCACAGTTGAACTATACACACAAATGGGTGTCAAATAAGCACAGATGCTCTGTACTTCGACACAATGTGTTCCATGAATATAATTTTTTGTGCACAGAAATAATTCTCCTTTCTGGACGGCATTCATGAGGACTGTTTTATCTTCTGTCTTGCCCAGAGTTTTTCCAGAAAAGTCCTAATCACTGCAGTGAAGATGACAACAGATGTGAGAACAAAAGAGAAGGATAATAAATGTGAACAAAAGAGAATAGCGGTATGAGGGCATGTATTGGCATGCTGCTGGGTCAACAAAGGTTTGCATTAAAAAAATCAATATGGCAGATATATTTCACTGAAAGACAGGAAAAAAGCACACAGTGAATATGTTCACATTTTGATGGTTAAAAGAAATTTAAATACACACGCTCTTTAATTTCCTGCGAAGGGTGAAGAAAATACTTTGTAATCTAGTGACAGGACTGGTCTTTATCGGCAGCGGTGACCTTAGGTCAAAGGTCGATATACTGAATCGCTCACGTCCACTTATGTCAGGTGACACAGATAAGAGTGGCCTCCAATTGATCAGTGCAAATGAAATAACCAGCCAAGGTCATCCGCTTTTGTCAGACCGTCTCATAACCAACTCTGCATGCCTATATTTAGCAGTTTCCTTGTAATGGATACCTGAGATATCATTTTCAGAGATATGACACTGGGCAGTGACTAAGCAAGGCTTTCCATTCGTACATGCTAGGCATTCTTCACCTGCCTGTCTTTAAAAAAGAAAGAATTAAAAATATATCAATTATTATTTTCACAACTTTCAGTGGAATACTTGTAACACTCATATAATATACAAAATGTAAGGATTTAGGGTCATACAGCTTTCATATGCAAAGTTCTGAAATTTTGTAGAAATGATATTTAAGGTTCAAATTTTTCGGCACATGAAAAGCAAAAAACACTGAATTTCATACTCTACGTGTGGCAATGTTAAATATGTATTTGAGTACAGATGTTTCAAAGTACATGTAGTCTGACCCAAGTCAATTCACATGCTGCAAAAGTTTATGCCTAAAATCTACATGTCAGTCTCAGTCTAAATGTCTAAAGAACAGTTCTTTCATATGTACATTTGTTCCCATTGCTCTGTATTGAGCAAAACAGCCTATCTTCACCTTCTCGCATTTGGCATGTCTGGCACCAGTACATTGTACATGTATGTGAGAATGTACATGATAATTACGTGGCTGTACTCAGCTCAGCTTGGCAGTTTGAGTCCCGTGAAAGTCTTTGTGTGTCACTGGACTTTGCCAGTATTTTCGTACAGAATTTACTGGATTCCCATGGCAAGTGTAAAGTGACCCACATAGTATATTGGTGTGTCATTCCACACAAGCAGAGTTGCTATAGCTCCCTTGTTCATAATCCTGGAAAACAATAAAAATAGTCCGGTATCTGCCTTAGGACCATTATGACTCAAACTCCTGTGACAATGTCAACCTGAAATACTCTGGTGAATAATGCACTGTGCATATCTCTGTTTCCATGATACAGGTAGACTGCCAGTCGAAATGTTCACACTGTGTCGAAAATAATTAATAATAAGGCCATAATTATCACGAGCTTTACTTGAACACATTTACTTTGTTTTGTCGCAAATGGGAGAGATCACATTTGGTAGGGGACTCTACCTCCGTGGTAGGGGAGAGGGATTGTGCAGGAGAGAGAAATAGTAACCAGGTTAGCCCAGACAGTATCACTTCCCCATCTGTCAAGTCAGCAAAATGCAGTATTGAGTCAAAACCACATGTATTTTCACCCACTCAACTTGCTCTCTTACAGTACTTCTAGCTACTACAGAAGCTTTAGCCTGTAAAAATCAATAACAGTACGTATGTTTTCAGGGGCCTTCAAATGCTCAATTTTTTGTTAAATAAATACAACATATAGGACATGTTGAGCTTCACTTATTTTAACCAATCTGACCTGTAGTGTTGTTAAATATGAACCTGACACTCTAAGGGTTAAAAATTCAGAATGAGTTTCACAGTGTTTATCTTGGTTCCAGTAGCTGACGTAACTGAGATCACAAAGCCACTGACTTGTGTTGATGTGCTCACTAACTCGCCCTGGGTTACGTAAGGCCTGTCTGTGATTAGGAGCACAGACTTGTGTACTCTTGGTGTTCAGTATTTTACTTGTGTTAATCACAGTGGCAGTTTCCAGTGACATTCTGTATTGACAACAGAACTGACATAATAGCGCGGCCAGCTATCCATTCATCCACTTATTGGCACCACTGACAGTCACATGTCCATTGTGCAATTTTCAATGCATGGATGTCGCTTGAATCCATTACCTACCACAAAATTAATCAATAATTAATTAACTGCTTAATTGATTAATTAATTAGCTTTACAAAATAAATAAAATTTGCACGTAAAAGAAAGACACAGTAACAAGAGCTAAGTATAGTGTTTATGAATCCATCTTCAGACTGAAAGAGCAATATAAGATAAATATATCTGTTATCAAATATCATGATGGTGATCAGAGACACAATTTCAGTTTACACAATACTGCAAGATTTGAGAGCATGGTGAAGTATGAGCTGCCAGTGCCACACATGTATACGTACAGTATTTTTCACAGACTCGCATCTTGGCAAAAGTATTGAGCATCTGTCCACACCAATAGAGCAGTGGATTTCCGCCATATTGCAGCTTACTGTTCATCTATTTTGGCATGGAAGAATTGTTCACTATTGTGGCAAAAAACTACATAAAAATTTGTAGCAGTCATGGACAAATCGCCAACCTACTGGATATCCTGCCATAAAACTGGTCATTTCCTGACTCTAGCCCTATTGTCCCCAATTGTTCCTGTTGGTCAGTTGAGCCAAAGGTCACTAGGTCAGTGCTCACTGGCCACAGTGCACCAGCTCTTACATGTATGTGGTTTTGTCCTGCATGGTGCTTGTTTGTTTGAGAGAGCTCTCTTTTAGGGGCAGTTTCTAGGTCAGTGTCAAGGACACAGTGTGTAGGCTGCTCTCATGGTTGACTGAGCATAGTGAATTCCTTGAGGCATGTGACAATCATGTGATAGGTTTCTCATTTCCATCCCTTTGCCATGTTTTGAGTCTGTGTGATTTGATTAGTCAATGATCACAGAGAGACAATGGATGAAGCAGTTATGTAATTGTCTGAAAGGCTATTCCTATGTGTTTTGTCGAAGACCTACAGCTGAGCCTTTCAAGTACACTAGATGAAAACCGTCCTCTCGTTGTCATGATGTATTACAAAAGACTCTTTCACCTTTTCTTGGCCAATACTTGTTACAGTCTCAATAGTATTCAGTGGAATGTTTTGACTCTTGTTGATGGAAAACATGGTGAAAGGTATTAAAGTCTTGGTTTGGTCCAATCATCCTATGGATTTCCTTGGCAAAGTTGGACCTTACCACTTGGAATCAGGGGGTGAAAGGTTATGAAAAAGCTTACTTGACATTTATCACACTTATGAAGTAGATATTCCTGTTAAAGCAGTTCGTGTACACTCTAAAATAGGAGACGTTCAAAATATATCCCATAAACGCCCATGTGACTAAAAAAACCAATCACCGTGTCGATAACATCATGCGGAACACCACCGCCAACGTGAGACGTACATCTGTGGTCTGACACATGCGCATATCGCAACTGCTTGACTCCGCCTATCGAGGAAAACAACAGAGTCGCAGAAATAGAATCATGGAACTTAACATCGTAAAGTTCATGCCATAGACAGAAGACACTTTCACATGGTCTTCTAGACATTTTCAGCTGAGGACTCACAATTGATGTAACCATCGGATGGCCATGTCTTCGTCTACGGTTTCATATAACGCCAGGAAAACAGACATGTAGGCAGGGCTATACGGCTGCAATACTAGTCACGACCTGCGATCAACAATGCTTCCCGTTTTCAAAACCAAGCACCGTTGCGCACCTATCCATGGGACCCAAGTGTTAGGCATCATTAGAAAGCTGGTTTTCTGCCCCTTTGAATGATATAAGAAATAACTAAGTAAGCCTGATTTACGATCGTACAACGCCCGCAAAAATGAGTCGACTGTCATCGTTAAAATCGCGGGAAAGTGTGATGGCGATTTGCGTATTTCAATGACTAACTTCAAAATGACGTAACGAGAAAAATCTCGTACGTACCACCCTCCAAAGCTGCCATTTTAAAGTGTAGACCATTTTGGAGATATTTTCATTCGAAAGACACCGAATATCTGTCAACTCGGGTTAAAAAACCCGCCAAAAGTTGCCAATGGGTTCGTTCCCGCAAACTGTACGTTCACTTCTGCATTTACAAACTTAAATATTCATGAGAAATTCCCTTCTGCCATTGGCCAATACAAAAGGTCATGACTTCGGCAAATGTCTCTTATTTTAGAGTGTACACGAACTGTTAAAGCAGTGACTTCCCCACCCAGGTGACTGACCTTGTAAAATGTACAGATTTATAGGGTTCAGTCAAATAGGACTCTGCAGATTAAAACAACATGCTGAATAGAACTGCCTTTGTTTGTTCTCAACAATTTGTATTTTACTGTTGCATCTATAACACCCACTGATGAGAATTTAAAGATGGAGTGAAATTTAAAGAGCATCACATTACTTTCACAACATGCAAATGGTCATTGTGTAATGTATAAAAGCAATGGGAGTAGAATAGCATTGTTTACTGAACACAAGATGTGAGTCTAAATTAGTGATAGAATTTGAATTAGCACTAATTAATCCTGTTTCTACCAGGCTCCATAGACAAACCATAGAAATAAATACAACTCAGGAGACAGTGGATTAACATGTAATTAGACTTGTTACATATGTTGCATTCACATTATACCTGTGCAGTTTAGGACCTGCACTGACTGTGCCTTTACAGGAGCAAAACTGATAAATAGTGTGAGATTAGTCAGTTTTACCCGTCCCTTGGAATTTGTTTTGAAATGTTCATCATCCCAGTGTTTATCTCTGTGCAATATCTGTCTGAGGGGCATTCTACCTTGAATATATTGTACCGGTATGAGTATACATGTACATATACATCTCATACTCTAAAGTTTCTGCTTCTAAGATTGACCTACAAAACAATGATGGAAAAATTCTAAACATATGTATTATTGAACAAGTTTAATTATTCAGAGCCTATTTCTGATTCATGGCATGTGCAACTTAGCCCACACGTATTGACCCAGTTTCATTCATCTCTCAGTAGTATAGAAAACATCAAGCGCATCACATGTACTTTACATTCCTGTTTTTAGAAAGCTTGCAATAGTTCTGTATGGACTTAAACGTGCCAGAAAAGCTTCAATTTTACAGTGCGTGCAACATGACATGTGTCCTACACGTACATACACAGCAATCTTATTTTTCTGTAAATACCATGATTTGTATGGTAACAGCTTGCTAGAGGAGTTTATCCTATAATCAGAAAATGTGAATTTGACGCCACGCAGCCTGCTGTTTTGATGTATTGTTGTGTGCGCTTTGATTTGAAAACAACTAGTGACATGTGGACCATCATTGTTCACTTATAAATCAGAAAGTTTTACCTGGCTTTGATGACCTACATTGTGACCAAAAAGGCATCTTGCCCTGGCTTGATGAACAGTTTGGTAAAATGGTACGGAATGCAAGCTGTCTAAAAACAGGTCATGTCTGCATAAAATCAACCACTCCCGTCTTTTAGAGATGATTTTGGCTAATGGCATGATATAACTAAATATTGTCTGATAAATTGATTGATTTGAGTACATTGTATTATTTCAAACTCCACAACTCAATCACGTTGTTTAAATTTGCAATCCAACTGAAATTTGGGCCAAGGTAAAATAATTTCCCTTTAGGAATAGATTTTGGTCATGTCCACACTTACCCACACTTACCAGTAGCTGAATTTGGGCCGACAAAATGTTTTGTCCTTTGTGACCTCAGACCTGTCAAAGTTCAAAATGACAGATTTGAATAATGGCGCCACCCCCTTCTTACCTGGACCAAACTATGTCGGCCCTAGGCCCTTGCAGCTTGTCCACATTGGTTATTTTTCATCAGCCCAAGCCTAGCACCGGTGCTACACCAACACAAAGTGGCCAGTCTGAACAACGTATATCAGATATAGGCATAAAAAAGTGTTCAGACAACAGCTCTGTATCAATCCGGCAGGTCCCAAGCAAAACAAATTATGTTCACACAACTTTGATATACTGTTAATGATAAAATTGCTCGCCACTACACCAAAGTAGGATAACCAACTGAAGCAGTTAGCTAGTATGATCCCAAAATCCCTGATCAGGTGATAAACAAGAGAAACTTCATACTTTACAGTGTTTTTCACAGACTGGAAAAAAAAACATTTTACATAACAATGCAGACATTGCACATTCTTTTGTTATTTAGATACTAAAACTTTATCACGGTTTGTGCCTATGTTCTACTGATTTCACATGAGCAGAAACCAGTTTGTATCTCTTTTGTAACACAGACAGAAAATGCCCCTACGTGAGTACCATCAGCAATTCAAGGCTGAATTCTTGGAATTTAATATGTATATATAGTGTATGTGCTGCCCTGACACATATTTTGTAGTTGTATGTGTCATTGTCCTGATGTGTGTGTATATTTCCCATTATTAGTGATTAACAGGAAAGCAAGAATCTTGTTAAGCTGAGATGAACGCTTTATTATGTCTTCAAAAGTTTAATTATGTCTTCAGTCGTAAACTTTTGACAAAGTCTTAACTAGAATTAGAAAAATCGGTTAATACAGCTCTGATCAGAATCTTATATGTAGCCATCTCAATTCAGGATAAGGCTATACATGTAGTTTGGTGACAGTGATCAATCACTACAACCTAAATTATTCAACAGTGGGGGATTGTTTTTTCCATCATCTCTACTTGAGTAGTCAATCTGTGAAGGTTGCCAGATGTCCTTAAGAGTTTTGTTTGACATTCTGTTTGGCCTTGACTAAGAGGGAAGTTTATCTCAGCATAACAACTGTAATTGTTCAAATTCCAAGGTTGCAACAGCCATCACGTTCATGTTGAAAAATTGGTATTGAGATGATCGGTGTTATCAGAGAGAGAGAGAGAGAGAGAGAGAGAGAGAGAGAGAGAGAGAGAGAGAGAGAGAGAGAGGTCATTTAGCTCTCCACTGTGAATGCTTTATTATTTGTAGAGATTGAAAACTTACATCTATTGATATCCAACAATAGTTTATTATACAGTCAGGATTTGAGGACAAAAAAATGTGAGATGGAGCAAAGTGTACCGGTATAGTTTCAAATTAACCCTTTGAGTGCTGTAATTTTTCCCACCACAATTTCAGTGTAACATTTTACATACCAATTTTTAATATTTTTTCTGTAATAATAGTTTTTGATCAAATGGACATAACCTTTTATGAACTTCAATTTTTGTTCAAATTTTGGGAAAAAATTTGGAAAAAAATTGTATTGATCTGAAAAAGTTGTTGACATATTTTCTAGTATCAAGGCAACAAAAATAGACATTTGTTGTCAAAGGGTCGATTTCAACCAATGTAGCAATGTGTACCTTTTTGATAGAGTTGTGTATGTTTTAGCTGTGTCCAACATACGATACATGTATATGTGCATGTAATTTCAAGAACACTGATCAATTTGGGTCAGTCAAAAGTTTAATGTCTTAACAATTGATATCCTGGCTAATGACTCTTGCCATTGTCATGCCGACATGTAACAAATGACTGAACGTGCTGCAGTGACCCCATTTGGTGTCATTCACCTGGTATTGCTTGTATTGCTGGTACATGCATGTCTGAGCTGTCAACCGTAACAGACAAAGGTGATAATTCCTGGTAGTTGAGTGTGACAATGCCATTCCTGAGAGTTCAGTGTACTGTGAGTAAGCGTATATAGCACTCATATAGTCAATGCTGGAAGTGCCGTTGCCACTCATGTACTGATCAGTCTCCACACTGTATATGATCTCATCGATGTCCAACTCTGGTAACATGCTACACAGTGTTCTCCATGGCTTTGAAAAACAGAGGGATGGCAATTTACATGAGAATGCAATTTGCATATTCTTTTGTTGTAAAAATATTCTTTTGTTAAGTTATCATTAACATATTATTAAATTTCTCCAACCCCCAAAACCCCCTTGTGGAGAACCGGAAGTAACAGCAGCATCATATGCATTTTGGCAGTTGTAAAGCAGATTGACATACCAATAGAAAAAGAGACATGCTCTCTCGATGGCATTTTAAATCATAACATGTATGCAGGGACCTTCAATGCCCTGTAAATGCTGTAAGCAGTAGTCCCATAGTGATTGTTTGTTCAGTCAGTCTTGGCGGTCGTCATGGTCACTCACTCAGCAGTTACTTGAGAGAGAGGTGTCATAGGAGGACAAGGTCAAGATGATATGTCAACAAACTGTGTGCTGCTATATGTACAGCTTACTGTTGTATAACATTGATGGAAGTCAAGTGCATAGTACTCTGATCACAGGTTGTCATGTTTGTTCTGTGTAGGGGACAAGGAAAGGAGAGTTGGAATTGGTGAAATATGATGAATTTTATGTGGAAGATATTGTCTTAGATCAATGTGTTATGTTCAGGAGAAATATAAATGTTTCTATGATATGCCAAACTGAATATTCCCAAAAGATTACCATTTTTTTGTACATTGTACAACTTGTGTTACAGTATTTACATATTCTATCCTGTCCCACTTCCCATGTTTCAAAATATTAGGGAGATATAATATTTGACATCCAAGATCCAAAACCAATCTATGTGGATAAAATTGAAGTTATATCAAACTTTTAATTGGAAGTTTTTCTTATGTGGCACATCTGAAGTAGCTGTTTATTATTGTGAGGCTTTGTGTATAGTCAAGCACATGTAGGTCTTTTTAAACTCACCATTTACAGCTAATTATTTCCTTCTTGTTCTACAGGTGATAAAGATGGTAGTAAAGTAACCACAGTGGTAGCAACTCCAGGGTCTGGTCCTGACAGGACACAAGAGGTCTCTTACACCGACACAAAAGCTATAGGTAATGGGTCTTTCGGGGTTGTATATCAAGCTAAATTATGTGATTCAGGTGAACTTGTGGCTATCAAGAAAGTCTTGCAAGATAAAAGGTTCAAAGTAAGTACATATACCCTGCTACCTACATTTTTGTACAATACTTTAGACCATCTCACAGGTATTTGCTGCTATCCAGTATTCAGTTCAGACTCTACAAATAGTGGAAAACCAGATGATTTGTTATAGCGCCCTCACAGTTGATAGTGCAATACTGAATGACAAAGCAACAGCCAGCAAACTGCGTTTGCATTGCATAGATAAATTGTGATACAGAAACCTTTTGCATGAGAAGAACACTTTAAAGAGCACTTGATAAATACTTGTAAATTCCAATAAGTTGCATTATCAGTTCACGGAGTTGCCAAAATACCTGATAAGGAAATCATTGCCTTTTTCCCTAGATATTCTCAGGTATGTGTATATGATGCATGCACACGTAATTGAACATATTCTGAACATTTCTTGCCATTTCTATTCCAGAACCGAGAACTTCAGATAATGCGAAGATTGGATCACTGTAATATTGTTAGACTTAGATTTTTCTTCTATTCCAGTGGTGAAAAGGTGAGTGCAGCATCATGATGACTGTACATGTATCTGTATATCTGTCTACTGTATGCATAAAAAGTTTCTGCTGCTGCATTCATACCCATTTGTCTTCAAAAGTTGTTGTGAGAGTAAGTTGTGCTTACATGTAGATGTAGCCCCAGGATGTCTTTTCCAAGTTCTGTAACACCCCCTCCTGTTAAAGCACATAGCAAAACCAGTCAGGCACTGCTACATTGATAAATCCACTGGAGTAATGTCTACCAATGAAAGACAAAGAACTACATATTTCATCAGTCACTCTGCTTATGCTGTTACAGTAGCCAACCCACTGTCACTATGAGCAAATTTATCATCTACTGTTATCCTTTGCAATACCATGGAAGCTTGTCCCATCTGCAGACTTTGATGTCAGCTGCAAACCACTTTACCTGCTTAACAAAGAAGCCAACGCCTGATGACAAATTTCAGAAGAGGGGGGGGGGTATTGTAAAGTAATTGAAGCCGTGTGAAGTAACTCCAATACACACTTTCCTTCTAATGGCTTACATTGTAAGCCATTGTGGAAGGAAAATGTGTATATTTGTAAGTTCCAACAGAAAACGTTTGAAATTGGTCAAATGATGTTACATTAACATACTTTCTTTGTGCTCTCCCAGTTCTAATGATAGTGGTTTCTTTCCTTCACTTTGCAGAAAGATGAAGTATATTTGAACTTAGTTTTGGACTATGTGCCAGAAACGGTTTACCGAGTAGCACGACATTATAGCAAAAATAAACAGACTATACCTATATTATATGTCAAGGTGAGTGAAGACAGGATGTTCAAATATTTGGCATTTTATAGCAGGACAGGCCTTGTGTATGCTGATATAGATGAAACTCTCTTGTAGAGACAAAGTGGGGAAAATTGTTACATAGTACGAAGTAAAAGTACTGTTTCTTAAAAGTGACCATTGATTATTACTACAACAAGCACAGTGTTTGATCTCATACCCAACCACCTGCTATTAACAAAAATGGTGAGATGCCAAAATTTGAGGGAGCAGAAATATGATGTTAACTTGTTCAATATGATAAATTGCAGATATAGATTAGATTTAAACTGCTAGCAGGTTTTGTTTGCTGAACAACAATATTTCAACACTTATGTGAACATTGTGGCTGTGCATAACGAATATTACATGCTTAAGTTTTAGTTTGCACACAAATCCTGGAATATAGAGAGCCTCTCTCCAAAACTATTTTGAGATTGTCATTGAAATATTTTTTAATATGTATGACCCAAGAACCTTCATTACCGATGTTACACTGAAAACTGTATTCTGTTTGTTGTTGTTTTTTTCTCTGCAGTTATACATGTATCAATTATTTCGGAGTTTAGCTTACATACATTCATTAGGTATTTGTCATCGAGATATCAAACCACAAAATCTCCTACTGGATCCGGAATCTGCGGTACTTAAACTTTGCGACTTTGGAAGGTAAGGGGCTTTCTATCACGTAAACATTACCTACAGTGACACTACCGATAGCTGATATTCGACTCAGAAAAAAAGAACATACACAGAACCTTACCTTTATTGAGGGATGCATGTTTTTAGACGTTACATCATAGGGAAACCCAATGTTAATGTCAGTTATCTGTATAGTTTACTGTGGAAGACCTGCTTCATACACAGCAAGAAAACTACATTTAGATTTCTGTGCATGCCTGTAACAGGGTCTGATCAGTACCTGTAACAGTCCCTAAGAAATAAACTTTGTTACAGGATCTGTAAAATCCATCTGATATCAGGGGGTGTATGAACAAGTCTGTATCAGGTCTGGTATTAAATAAATGTATACAGTGATGTAATTTCTGAGTTAATCCATTGCTGTAACCACATGACTGAAATAGTTGTGTACAAACAGTGGTGTGTCAAGTGGTGAATTCACAGGGCCTGTTACAGGGTCTGAAAATTTGTCAGATTTCAGGGGTGTATATTTTCAGAAAAATGGGCCAATTTTGATGCCGGAAATAAATACAGGCATAATTTTAAAAATATAATGACCCTGTTGCAGGTCTGTGTTCACATTGCTGTGTACAGTCCTGTAAATACAGTGATGGGACAGGCAGAAATTTCAGGCCCTGTCACATCACTGTGACTACAGCACTGTATATAGCCATGTCATCACACCACTGGCCACAGACCTGTACATCACAGCAATGGGACGTCTTTGCTGACACAAACATGTGCACCACAGGGTTGTGTCAGAGTCTGTATAGGGCTTGTCACAGGGGTGTATGTTTTTATGCTGTGTATATGCTCTGCCTTCAATGATGGTCTCTGCGTGGATCACAAACCAATTCAAACATTGTTTCCAGCTTACTATTTTGTTAGCGAAGTCTTCTTTTAATGTAATTTTGCCATTTTTTTACAGATTTTATGTTTTTAATCAAACATAATATTTGCTTTCATCTTTCAGTGCAAAGCTGTTAGTACGGGGTGAACCTAATGTGTCTTATATTTGTTCGCGGTACTACCGTGCTCCAGAACTCATATTCGGTGCTACTGACTACACATCAAATATTGGTGAGTGTTACTTTGTCAGTAATGAGGTTCAGTGACCCAGTAGAATTCTAGAATTCTAAATCATTCCATGAATATCCAACAAAATGGAATTTGCCCACTGAGAATTCCCTGCAATGGGTTATGTTCATATAATTTTGTGTTATCTTTTGATAATGAAGGCCCATCAGCTGCAGATATGTTGGCATTATTTTCATGAGTTTAGATTCACATCAATCTGGTTAAGATAGATTTAGTTAAATAAGGATTTGTGTTTTAACCCCTGGATGGGATTGCATGTGTAAGTTTCAAGAAGATAGATAAGAAATGCTGCCACACTTAAATTTGCATGCCTGAATGTGAATATGCGAAAAACATCTGAACTTGGTGCATATACCTATTGGAATCGTAAAAGACAGGACATGGTGTCATTCACTGAAACATAGAACTGGCTGTCCTCTGTCAGATATTGTAATTGGTCATAACCACACTTCTTATGCTTTGCATCATCAGATGTATGGTCAGCAGGATGCGTTTTAGCCGAGCTGTTACTAGGGCAACCCATTTTCCCTGGTGACAGTGGAGTAGACCAATTGGTTGAAATCATCAAAGTTCTGGGCACACCATCACGGGAACAAATACGAGAGATGAACCCAAATTACCAAGAATTCAAATTCCCACAGATTAAACCTCATCCATGGCCAAAGGTGAGTAGTAAAGTGTATTGACTCAAAGACTTCAATGGAAAACTTACTTGTAAGTGCGTGTAATCATCCCAACACACCAACAGAATTAATCATTCTGGCCATGAGAGGGCGCTATACCATGGTGCGTATTAAAAAACTCTGCTAGAACAGCTCATGATGTTTACTTGCATGGTTCCATGTCCCTTTGAAAAGTGAATGAAAACAACAAAGATAATGTGTCTACATGATTGCAACCTGTACATTTGCAGGTCTTTCGTCCTCGGACGCCGCCCGAGGCAATAAGTCTGTGTGGCCGACTGCTGGAATACACACCATCAGCAAGGATAACGCCAATGGAGGCATGTGCACACGCATTCTTCGATGAACTAAGGGATCCTAGCACAAGACTACCTAGCGGCAGAGATTTACCCCCATTGTTCAGTTTCACACAACAAGGTAAGGGACTCTATGCACTTGAAATGCAGACATCATGTGTGTATATACTCTCGTCTTGTCTCATACTGCATTTCTACCGCTGGCCACGCTGCTAACGAAAAAAAAATCAAAAAATAATCGTGAGCAGCACAGCCAGCAGTAGGAACGCAACAGGGGGGACCAGACTATATATAACCCAGCAGCGAAAGTTAGTCTGGTGAAGGCATTGATCTTGAAATGTCCCAACAATTGGATGTAAAAAAGTGGGACTGTTTCACGTGTAAAACAAGAGTTTGTTCGCTCATTGCTGATAAGGAACTTGCAATTTAATGATGTGATAAGCTTGTGAGTTTGATGAGAACCCTCTTGGAATTCCCAGGATTTAGCATATTGCTGGAGTTTTTGAACGTGGATTTTTTGCCCAAGACCAATCATTCTGGTACATGACAAAGAACTGCTAACTCTAGTAAAGCTGTATGATGGAAACACATGTATGTCCCATAGAAAGATTGTCTTCAATCTAATGTGTCTTTCAGACTACCAAATATTGAAAACATTTGCAAACCCCTGTGTGACAGAAATACTGTTTTGAAACAACTCATGTATGGTAATACTCTTTCTTTCATTTCAGAATTGTCTATTCAGCCATCACTGAATTCAATCCTAGTACCACCACATGCACAGCACCATGTCCAAGGCTCACTTCCAAGCAGCGGTTCCGCACCAGAAGCTGCCAATACCTCATCGGCTGGGGACGTATCGTCAGCGGGCGCCACCGCTGCACCGACAGGGACAAATTAACCATGTGCTGGAAGAACTTGTGCAGGAACTTTTTATTTCCATTGAATCACATGACACAAATGTGTGAGAAAAAAAAGACTTGTGCATTCAACGGACCTATTATGTATTCTTATAATCGCTACAATTGACTATAAAGAGAGAGAAAGAACTTTGAAAAAGGCTCCCTAGGGTGACGAGGAAAAATATATGAAGTCTCCCTAGAAAAACTGACAATGAACTCATCTGTAGATAAAATCTAGCAAAAAATATGAGAAAAAAAACTTGTATTTTACTTGAGAACCGAACTGTACTAGAATTTTAGGGGAGCTTAGCAAAAACTGTCGTACGTTGAATCGGTAGCTTCTAGTTCTTTGTGGGATCTGTGTATGATAGTTCTTATTTCTTGACTCCAGT
Source organism: Ptychodera flava (assembly GCF_041260155.1). Lineage (NCBI taxonomy): Eukaryota > Metazoa > Hemichordata > Enteropneusta > Ptychoderidae > Ptychodera > Ptychodera flava. The sequence goes on along the minus strand of NW_027248353.1, from coordinate 2,736,408 downwards.
CATTTTGTTGTATGAGTCCTCTTTACTCCACACCAATCTTTGTGTAGTATGACAGCCTGCTTCGGCCTATTCCTTCTGTTCAGGTTAAATACAAGTTTTCAGCTGCTGTATTATTTTAAAAGAATTATTGCTCACATGAAAAAAAAATCTTTCCTTTTTTTGAGTTACAATGACAGGGCTTTTTTTAAGTTGGGTTCTGTACTTTTATTTTTAAGTAGCACATCATCTATGCCTTTTATGTTGTCATTGGAACACGTAATGTGAACTGTGAAATGTCTTTTCTCGTCAATGTTACATTTTTGGTTACGTTAGACCATGTAATATACAGCGTTGGGTAACATGTAGCAATATTTTTGTGATATTTGGTATGACAAAAAAAATGAGGACAGATAAAGCAAACTGTGGCAGAATTTAGTTTTTCTTTTGTTTTTGTTCACACGAAAGAGTATTTCACAGTTCCTTTGGTTTTTGCAGTGTGACGTCACAGTGTTCAACAATGCTGCAATCCAACCAGTCTGAGTCACAGTTGCAGCTGTAAAATCCTCAGCGATGAGAAACGCCTCGGCCCCTGCTTCAGTGGAATGGACCGCACCCAGGCATACAAATTTCTGATGGGCTACTTTCAAATAGGGGTGGGCAGGTGTAAATTGGTGGGGATGGTAATAAGTGTGATAGTTGTACATTTTTTTCGTGCGCTAGTTTATACAATGATCAAAAAATATGTGACACAAGGCCGTGTTTAGTGTATCATAGAACCTAATGCAGAATTTATTTTCATTTATTTTTCACTTTCACACCGTGGAAAATTCAGGGAAATTGTCTATTGAAGTCTGGAGTCTGAGTTAGATTCTGTCCTCTCGGGTGGGGTTCCTCTCTTTCTGTTCACAAATTATACCCCCTGCCTGTCTTTTAATTGGAGGAGAGAAACAACCAACTCTCTTCTATATTCCCTGTTTTTTAGACCAAATATTAGAAATCGTGGGTTTTTAATAATAATTATTCTCTTTTAAATTGACTGTGTACAGTGAGATAAAATTAGGAAGACTAAACAGCATGTAGAAATAATTCAGTTGTTTAATACTTGGGCTTTGCCAGAAGGCTTGGATAGATCCAACTGTGATGTTGATATCCCCTGTGAATTGACCCCTGACCTCTTTCTGTTTATTCAGTGTATTTAGAGTAGCAGTGAGATCTTTCTTTCCTCGCAGTTTTATGTTTCAAGGAAAAAAGTACAACAGTGCATTAAATAGTCGTAACTATGTACCACTGTATATGGACTCTTGCTTGAATTTCTTTGTAATATGTGTGTATGTCTGTTTGTTTGTGCATGTATGTATGTGTGCGTATATATTTGTGTCTACGGTGGGTTGTAAGGGGATTCTGTTTCTTGTCTTATATGAAAATTTAACTTTCATTGAAACACTGAACAAACAAGACCTTGAACATTGAGGAAGCACAGACCAGCAGATGATATGTTGCTTTTGTTCCGTCGTGCATAATTCATTCAAACTGACTTTTGGGATGTCATAATCCTTTCAAAATTAAATTCGCCCTTGCAACCTACCCAAACCGCACCAACCATGTTATACAGGGGGAAATTGAGAACCAACCGTTCGAATGAGCAACGAACAGTTCACTCTCTATGATATAAGTATCCTTGCACTACTCGATAGCAGGCAATGGGATTTGGATGAGAGAGATATCGTATATTTGGTTTGTAGCTGTAATATGACATCAAATCGATTCCAGCAATCATTATCATTCAAGGCAAATAAATTACCAGGTCCAATAAACAGTAAAAACAAACACACAAAGAAACATAAGATCACTGACAAAATCGGTAGTACAATCTTGAACCACTATATAAGTGGTGGTACCAGGTGTCCGGAATGGGTAAGCGTACCCTGCTAGCATGCTACACCCGTCAAGATTGTGACAAAGTTATTGTACGGTAATTCAGCTATCTGCTAAATTACTGTTCTGAGTCAAAGTCGGGAATACTGTCTTTCATCATCTGAGTGACAGATTTTCCATACTTAGATATAAGATCTCCATATCTACCATAGAACTTCTTAAAAGATCTAACCAACCTACTTTGTGAAAATCCTTGTCTCACCAGCTTTAAGACTAATAAGCTGTGTCTCTCTTGAAAATCTCCATATGAATCACAAGCTCTACAGTATCTCAGTAGTTGTGAAATGTACACACCATAAGCTGGACTCGACGGAATATTACTGGTCAAGGTAGGGAAAGTTAATGATTTCAAAATTAAATCATCCCTTTTATCATACAACTTGGTGTGTATTGCATTGTGTCTAATTTCAATAAATAGATCAAGATACGATGCTGAGTTCATGCTCTCCGTTGTTTCTTTAATTTCTAATTCATCTGGATATATGTGATGGAGGTAATTAGAAATTCCAGGATTGTTCAAACTGATGAGATCATCAATATATCTATAGGTATTATTAAAGGACTTTGCAACTCTTTTAGATCCTGAACTATGAAGAGTCTGCATGAACACAGCTTCATATGAATACAAAAATAAATCAGCAAGAAGTGGTGCACAGTTTGTACCCATAGGAATGCTATAGTTTGCCTGAATGTCATACCGGCAAATGAGACATATATGTTGTCAATTAGGAAGTGTAGCATCTTAATTACTTCCGTATCAGTGTATTTGCATTTGGCATCACTGTTGTTACTAAAATAGCCTGAATTGTGTTTGATGACAATGTAATCATACCTACGACTGCCATTCTTGTAAAAGAAGGCCTGCTTAACCAATGATGACAACCTAGTTTTAAGCTTGTTGTGTGGGATGGTGGTGTAAAGTGTAGAAAATCAAATGTGCGGATTGAACCATACTTGCTTTTGTTGGTATCTAGAGTATGTAATAATTCTTTAGAATTTTTCAATATCCACATCTGATTAATCCCACTCGTTTCATAAACCTTGTCACAATATCGTACCAGACCAGATTTGATGGTTGACAAAATTGTGGTCAAGAGTTGTGACAAGCGTTTGGTTGTACATCTGCTGCAACCTGCTATAAAACGTTGCTTATATGGATTCTTATGGATTTTGGGAATCCAATATAGTCGAGGTAGAACATTGTCATCATTTGATAGCTTGATGCCAAAGCCCGGTGGGATTTTGCCATGTTTTTCTAACTGTATGTTAAACCTCAATTTATCACGGTGAACAAAGGTCGCAGTCCTTACCATGCGATCTATGGTTGTTGGTACACGTTGTGTCATGCTACGTCAAAAGGGGCGCTGTTGCTTGAGCATGACGGGCCTGTCGACTTTGAACAATCGAATCCCACCGTGACACCCCGATGGGCTTAATATAGAATGTCTGACACAAGTTAGGGGATTTCTTTCTGGATAAAAATTCCATCGTCATAGTAAATTTCTTTGATTTTTATCATTCCCCTCAGAAACATTTCGTGCACATTTACCCACATCAAATAATCAACGAAACAGTGAAAGATTTCTTCTTACTGATGTAATAGCATTTAGTTTATAATATTTTGACCATGAATTACAAACTAACAAAATGCATCCTGCTTCGGTCTATCTTCACCTACTTGTCACCGCCATCAACGGGGAGTTCACAACCCGTTCCTTTGAAATGTGTACGTGTCTTTTGTCCGCGCTGTAGTTCCGGATGTACGCGACCACCCATTGGTCACATAATACGCGCGGATAGTAGTCACAACTGACCAATCAATATTCGTCAAACGAAAATACTCCGTGGGTTATACAGAATGTGAGAATAAATCTATCCCTATGGTGTTGTCACACTCCCAGCGTACCAGGGATGTGAGTTACGGTTTTCTGTGCGTTAATAGAGCCGAACCATGAATGATTTCTGAGCTACACTACAAGCAATATATTATGTATATGCCCGAATTTGTTTACGATACTTTTTGGATGTTACCCTCACAGCAATTGCGAAGTAGATTGAAAGTATGCAAATCACATGAATCAAATATCAGGGGATCCGACCAAACGTTGTACCAGTAAACGAAGTCGCAAAAGAGACAAGACTTGTCCGACTTTCTGTCGTCAGCCGCCAATATAAGGCGCACAGTGCTGTAGTTCACCAATGAATTCCTAAAATGTATTTTTGCATCGTCCATGATGAAATACTCAGCTTGGCTCACTGCCTTTGAACAAATTCAAGTATTCTAGACTTGCGCTGATGTTAATCAAACAAGACAGATCTGAGAGAAATGTGATCATCGTCGTACACCACGCCCTCTTCGGCGAGTCTTATCACCCAACGCCGAAAAGGCCGTGGTATCACTGGCCACGTTTAGCGTTCACGCATTGCTGCAGGCTCTATGATAGTCGAGGAAAAACCTACGAGCCATCATTGATTTTTGCGGAGGTCAACGGAGCGGAAATAATTGCTCTGGCCTGCGAGAATGAAATGTGATATGCGTGCCACCACTTGTCAACAAAACTACCAAATTTACAACGTTTACGTTTATTAAGCTTATCATCCATCTAAGTTGAATAATGGGTGCGCCCGAATCGAAATCGTCAAAGTAAATCGTCAAGTTGTTTAATAAATTTTATAATGTTTAAGTATCGCTCGTTGTTGGACGACATTTCGTTTCTCCTAACATTTACAGTTCGGTTCATTTGACAACGTTTAGCTATTCGATCTCGATCTATTAAAAAAAACTTTCACCATCTACTTAATACACATTTTTTCTGATCTATGTATTATAAACACCATATAATAGATACTGCCTCTACGTCTATGTGCACATTTTTGCCTTCAGTGAATTTCTCAGGCCCAACATTGAACGTACGGCAGGTAAATTTGAGTCAGCTGTAGTCTGCCGCGGAAAACTTTATTTAGCTTGAAACCCGCCGTATCCCGGGTTGCTGCCCAAATAATTATTGAAAAAAGTGAGATTTTGTAAGCTTTAGTATTAAATCTAATGTACTTACTTTCTATCTGCAACCGTATGAAAACACTGGCGGTGCTTACCTTATTGGTTCTCATCCCGCGTTCTCACCATCGTTATACTACTGGTGACGGTTACGGAAAGGAGGGAACGATAATTTGTTGTGCGCAAACGTGATGCGCACTTTGTCAAACTTTCCGATCTGCTTGATCCAGCGAGCACATTTTGAAGATGTTCAATTTCAAGTATACACTATAACACGAAAGCTAAGGAATAAATTGATGGCCTTATCTCCGACTTATCGTCTAACCTAAGTGAGCTTTTGATAGGGAAAGATACAGGTGTAATATTTAGACCATGAACAGTAATTTTGTATACCTTTGAAAGCCATAAATTTACGTTCAAATTCCAGAGTTATAAACTACACAGAATCGATAACAAAAAATCAAGGTTGTTTATTTATTTACAGTGCGAGGTGTTAGAATCTTCCACTTTGTGAGGGTAGGAGTCATCAGAACAGTCAAAGTTAAACTGAAGTTCGTAGCGGACCCGTATCGTGCGACAAATATGTACTGTGTCCAAGGTAAGTTGGCGATTGATGAAAGTTGAAACATGTTTACCATGACATACACTGTAAAATATAAATGTTGCAGCTATGTTGATGTGATGCATCTAGTTATCGTGCATGAAACACATCGTTTGTAAACGAGAAAGTAACACTAGCGAAGTTCCGACCCCCTGTAGATGACATCTGGTGCACATACGGAGTAATTAAAGCCTTCAAGAGTATAATTTTAATTTTAGTGAAATGATTACTTTTTGCTGAAAATATCATATTCTTCTAACACCCTCACAAACTAAGACAAAATGAAAAAAACAAAACAAAGAAATTATTGAGATTCTATTGTGACGAAACATTAACGGATCTAGGAACGGGTCAAATCCAAGGTGAGCGGATCTTATACCTAGTACTCACGTTCATGTTCATCCTTGTTCATACCTGTCAATGCAAGCATTTGTGTTGTCACTCACTGAAAGTTAAATGAGATAGCACAGGGGTATCTGAAATTTTAAGACGTCAATCGATTTGGAAATGTAATACCTCAGACTTGAGCAAGTCACGGTGGAAAATAGAAGCATGTGTTGCGATTTCTAGCGGTCAAAACTACGCTCTTCACGTAATTTTTTTTGGTGATTTAAAAAAAAATATCCGGCAATATGATATGCACATAACCAAAGTCGGTTCGGTCGAAATATAATTATATATATGCACTTTCTTCAGAACTACAGCAGTTCGAAGTTTCCAGAAAAAATTCCATGGTTCAACTTTGCAAGAGATGGCAAATGGTTAACCCGCAATCGGCTAATATGCAATCATGGCGTCTGACTGCCCCTTCTATAAACTCATGTGTCCGGGGGCGTTATATATTCTTCAACATATGCGCCAGAATGGCACAGTTCCGTACAGGGCCAGTAAGGAGATATTTAGAATGGAGAAGATTGTATGGTGTTCTCATAACTGTTTTCAGTTTTTAAAATTACTGTTATTGTAATTTGATTTCAATCAATTCATAAATCCTACCATTATACCATTTTTTTACTGTGAATTTCCATTACAACCTGAAGACTTTTTCGCGGAAGACGCTTATATAGTAAACAACATAAATAAATCTTGAATGTCCAAAAATGACCCCGTTTATCTATCCCCAACGTAACTCATATGTCGGATTTCGGGAGCTCCGAGGCAAAATCTCCATGTTGGCTCTGATACAACATGTAGACGTCAGTGTTAAAACGTATCCCCTCAGTGATGCATTACCGACAAAATTAATTTTCAGACAAAAAAGCGGCGTGGGCAGCCTAAAAGTAGACTGACTCACACATTAAATCGACATTTTTTACCCGCGATTTCTCGTATAAAACATTGTAAGGTCATACGGAAGTCACAGTGACTCAAGGGAACTACATATCAGTTGAAAAGATGGTGATTATATCAGCAATGCCAAGTCCAAGACTCTGTAGTTAATATATCTGTAATGCACAATGCATGATAGAGTCGTTTAATTTGTTAATTTTTTCGTCAATAAACAGCAATCGCAGATACAAACACACGGTTATAGCAACGCGAAACTCCCTGCCATCCTTCAGACAAGTCTGAGAGCGCGAAATTCCACCAAGGAACTATTATTTGAACTTCTCCGGGATACAATAAAACGCTGAGGTATTTTTTTCACTTGATAGTTTGTTTGTTTGTTTGTTTAGCTGGTACAACCCTTTTCAGAATTAGAGCGCGAAGCCACTGCAGTGAACTGCAATAAAACTGCTTTCACTAATTAGTTTCAGCTGTAGCCGTGGCCACTTTGGTGTTGAACAAGGCTACTTGATAAAGACCAAAAAGTCTGCTTGTACGAAGGCAAAACTAGCTCTGTCTGAGGCTCGAGTTGTAAATGAGAGTTTACGATTGGCACCCTGTGTTCAAGATTAAGATACATTGTAACATTACCATGCACTGGTCCATGTACAAATCTTTTTTATTTCAACTTCCCCAGACAAACTGCTGCATGGGGCATACAATGTTGTCGACTTTGCCAGCTGGCTAAAGCTGAAACTAATTAGTGTGAGCAGTTTTATTGCAGTTCACTGCAGTGGCTTCGCGCTCTAATTCTGAAAAGGGTTGTATTTTTTCATTGCTGGACTGTTGACATTCAGTGCACGATATAAAGTGCGGGAAAAGCCCCCCCTTCCCCCGGATACAGCTCATTTCTCTGACAACTTGAAGCAACGTTTATTGTCAGTGTACACATTTTACAACACTGAATCTAACTCTGTTCTTTGTTTTTCAATTATTAGTATTTCTGTATTTTTGTTTAAACTTTGGGTACAGGTTTTATTTAGATTACATCCGTTGGCGACAAATTGCTGGGGTGACGGACTGCATGCAGTGAACAGGACTGCGCCCTCTATTTCGACAACTTTGAAGCCTTTGTTTATAGCTTAGTACGTGTGGCTTGTCTTCCCCCTGGCTCACGCAGACATACTCACCGACATGAGAAAAACCTATTTGGTAAAACATTCAAACACACATAAAAGACTCTCTTAATGTTCTTGGATAAACTTTTTCTTTTTTTTTAAATTTACGTTTATACGCTCTGCTCATTATTGGTTACGGTGCATCGTCACTTAAACTGTACATAACGCGTGTCGATGGTTTTCACTTCTTTCGGCCCGAATACCGGACAACTTCTTTGGTTTACTTGGGATTTCATAATGTATTTCTCTTTTGATTTCATTCTACTGTTCCGTTTTCTGCGCTATAGATTGATCGACCTTTAGACTGAGTGTTTATACCTTATGGGCAGGTACATCTAACATGGCTATTGTTTCCATTGATCTTTAGTTTTCATATAAGAATACATACATACAGGGAAATTAGCAATGCTCGTGTACGCAGTACAATGCTGGGGTACAGAAATCTAAGAGACAGAAATACAATTCAAGCAGTTTATTACTCATGGTGATGATTTCACAGAAGTTGTACCCAAAAATCCCTTCAAGTCTAACAAAAGCTATAAGAGCTTTAAATTCTGTGATGTTATTGTCGCAAAATTATAATCGTGACAAAACTAAAAGTACTCCTCTATGCATGTATATTTCAAATGTAAAGTGTGTAAAAAACAGTAGATAACTCACAATCTTAAAGGAATAAAATTGTATGATATACTGAGATAGCTTATAATGGATACAGATTTTTTCATTAAAGATCTTAATCTCAATCAACAATACCAAATTCTAAATCATATTCTAGAATGCAATATTTACAAATCTTAGTTAAAACAGTTTTCATGCCGGCTTAAATTTAAAAAGGAAAAGCAATTGCATCAATTCTAATTTACTGCCCAAAATTCGTAGGTAATTCAATCGAGATGGTGTTTGCTTCAAATATATTATCTAATTTTGCCAATCGTACAAATCTTAAAATGACTTGAGAATGCAGTTCACACCGAAAGTGTTTTAAATATTTGTTACATCATCAGAAGCACTACAAAGCTACGATCAAAGAAGAATCGCCAGTCTAAACACATGGAACACAGAAAAGTCATCCATAAAGTCAACAACGAAAGAAGCAGGAAGAGCATCTAGTTTTACCCTTGCTGGTGCGTAAGTTGTTGACAATGTCAAAGTTAATCCGATGACAGTTAGACACAATGGAGTACAAATACCGTAATAATGTGAAAACAATACATAGCGAACAGGTCTACGGCCCTCGTTACTTTTCAACATTTTGTTACGGTCGAAGGAAAATTTACAAGTTTGAAAAACTGTTGATAAAATGTTCCTGAAAATACTGTGATACATAAAAGTTTAAATTTCTCCTGTAAACATATGTGAAATAGTATGCCAGTTGTATTTATGTTTATCAAGGTTGTTTTTACTAATGCCAATAAACCCTTCTAATACGGTACCTCAATGTTTCAAATTAAACTCTTGAAAGTAAGTAACTTTGAGATTTTTTTCCTACTCCTACTTAAATGAATAAAATTCTCGGCTACCTACGATACAAAAATTTACAAATTCAGGTCAAGTGGTATCTCCCTACAAAAACTGATTTGCTTAATAAAGAATTTCTGAACTCAGAAAACATGCCCCAAGTATAACTAATGTCTGACCAAAATCGTTTTAATAGTCGCGCCAGCGGCTTACTGACTACGCATGCGCTTATTCATAATATACTATGCGAGTAACCGGAAGTGTACCCTTCTTTCGTGGGCGCCGCCATGTTTTTTTTTGAGTACTCGTAAATAAACAAATACTATACAAATTATTATTATATAACATGCCGTTTATAAAATATACCTCTTTATTAGCCAGTAAATGTTATTATGCACCTTGTCGCTGATACAGAATATCGTTAATATAGATAAAGGGAGAAACAGTCGCGCATATGAACGGTGGCATACGCAGAGAATGCTGGGATTGAATTTTAGAAAAGCGCCCCAAGTGTCAATAATTAAATTCAAAATTGCCAGTTTTTAGACGGAACGCTATAGTTTTCAGCTTGCAAGTGGAAGTTGGGCAGTGCGGTTACCATTGCAATGATAATGATTGCATGATACGTCCTAGTTTAAAGCAATAGGCTGTTATCAATGTAAAACTTGCCAATTTTTGTCCAAAATTTTTACACGTTACAGAAAATCTATAGGCCTACCTGCACTGCTGCAGGGTTTGACGTCCGCGCGTGTACGTACGTGAACTGCTTTCATCAGGGGAAACTGGGCATAGTTGTCATATATACGTTTATGAAGTAACAATTAATTACATTTTATCATGAATCAATACAAATAACATTGCCAATCTTAACCCCTGGCGCGACACCAAGGGCTGAGCCCTATATAATATTACTCAATGTTTGTAAAACATAACATATTCTATGACAAAATACAATCTGAAGCAGGAACCTTTGAATCATTCAATGATTCATTTTAAAGATTTAACTATGCTTTAACGTCTAACGAAATTTGTAAAAAGTCCAAATTTACAAGCATGCGTAATTTCGTAGACATGCAGATGTCATACTTTAACGTATAAAAATCTCCATTAATTTTGATAATTTTAAGGCAATACATAAATAATTAGGGTACAAGTAAATCAATTATCGACAGTCTTAATGATTTTTATACAAAATATATAATTTTAATAAAGCATACAAAGTGTAAGAAATCGTGATTCATGAAGTGAACCCATTTTAAGTATAAGCTCTGAAGAAAATTGTACAGTAAAATATAATCCACACTGAACTGTGCTAGTTAATATCTGCCAAATCCAAACATTTACTTTGCTGAAAACATTGTTTTGACCAAATATCAAGATGGAATTACAATATTAAATTGATCAGTCTACCATTGTTATTGGAAGATAGAGGGCTAGAAGTAACTAGTTTAAAAAAGTGTACATAAAATTGAAAATACCTCAATGAAAAGTTCTTTCAAAACCTTGACCATGTTAAAAAGTCTGGTGCAACCATATGCAAAGTCCATGTAATAGATCATTCTTTTTTCAAATTCATCGCTAATTCTACGTCTTTATGAAGATAAGATCCACAATTTAAAGATAAATATGATAATTGACCGCTTTTTTATTTACCAGTCTTTCAAATTCAACAAAGAACCAGTGTACGTATGCGCTCACTGAAAGCTGGTCTGGTTCAACGATGACGGCGCCAATGGCGGGCGTACATCACGTCAGGTCAATGTACAACGGGCAAGATCTGTTAGGCTCGTTTTGCATCAATTTGCCGTTAGTCAAAATAACAATTTCCTAGTTCAACTTTTCATCTTTAAATTATTGCTAGAAAAGATTGGTAAAGGCTTAAGGACAAACATTTAGAGGGTTGTCCGTAATGTGTGTTCTGACATTCTCAACGGCCCCTACAGTGGATTGATATTCCGCCATTGTGGGTAAACATATACTTCAACGGATATTTACATGGAAGGTTTTTATGCTATATCGTTGTACAAAGCTACGAAAAATAATGTTACGCAAAAAAGCGTGCTTTACAAGAGTAAAATTCTTCCTATGTCACGCTAAAAGAACACCAAAACAGTTTCTTATGCACTATTTTTTTCATCATAGCGATGAGGTCAACCTGCGGACGTATACAACATGAACAGTGTGTCTTGGATTAGTAGCAGACTGAATGGACCGTGTTTCCGTTTAAAATCGTGAAATTCCGACCTTTTGGGGTGATCGGAGTGGAATGTAAGAATGAAAAGTGCTTTGGACCTCGGCCGACCAACAGGTAAAGTTTGAACATTGTATCTATTGATTTGCAGCAAATATGACAAGATTTGACAGCGATGCTTTGATCAATGGTTTCAATGAATACTGTCAATGCAATCATGTATACAATTATCAAAACACAACTTGTAAAAAATATGAAAATTTCAACCGATCGCTTCGATTTTCACTTTCTCAGCTTCATTACATTCTGACGTGAAATTCTAACCCTAACATGCCATGGAAAATTTCAAGCATTTCCAAGAAAAACCATGATAATGTTTACATTTTGCAATGCAATCATCTCAAACCATTGAATACAAACAATACCTTCATCAATTTTCAAAAATATTCTTTTAAAAATATAAAATGTCAACGTATCATTACAATTTCCACTTTTCCAGATCAATTACATCAAGACGTAAAATTCTAACCCAAACATGGCAGGGAAAATATCAACAATTCTCAGAAAAATGAGAATATTTGTATTCTTGCATTCATTACAATTGCTCTTCAACAAACCAGAATACAATTTCTTGACAGTTGTACAAAAATTACTCTTTAAAAAAATACAAAATTTCAACCAATGACTTCAATTTCACTTGGAGTCTCTTCCTTACGTCCTAACGTAAAATTCTAGCCCAAACTTGGCTGAGAAATATTGAGAGTTTTGGTGAAAAAAGAGGAATTTTTACTTTGGATGGTGTTGTTGTGTTGTAGAGTTGTATTTGCTGCAATACTTGCATAAACTGTCTTCTCATATTTCTTACGTGTAAATTACACGCACAGTGCCATCACTGACTGTATAAACTATTCTACCGTCTGCAAACACTGCAATGAACTCAGGCGTCCATCCACAGTTACATCTGTCAGGTATTCACCCTGTGCGCTAAAGATCTTTACTTTCTTCTCATCTGCTACATAAATATTTTCTCCAATTGCATCAACACTGACTCCACGTGGCTCTACTAAGTGTTCATGTCCAAATGTGTGCAATGTGTTGAGATTACTATCCAAAACATAGATACAATGTTCACCATAACATGGCACTATGAGTTGATATTTGCTATTCATGGTCAGATACCAGGGTGAACTGAGTTGTTTACTTGAAATCATTTCACCAGCCTTGCTGTATTTTATCACATGGTCATTGTAGTAGTCAACTACAAAAACAGTGTCGTCTGGACCAAGACATATCGCAGGTGAATCGACTTCACCAATATCTATTATTTGTTTCAATCTACTCTTTGCATCGCACACTAGAATGCATTTGTTGCCATCGTCGGCAATGTAATACAAATTGTTTTTAGACATTTTCACATCTGTTGGTCTGAAAATATTTGGCAAGCCATGAAAAGTGATTGTTGATATGATCTGTGCAGTGTCTGCTGTTACTGTCTTCACACTGCCAGGCTGGTCACCATATCCATTGTCACTGACAACTACTTGTCCATTGTGGTTTATTGTCAATCCCCATGGACTCCTGACTTCTCCTGGTCCATTGCCTTGCCTTGACAATCTTCTGACTGTGTCTTTGGGAACAATACCTGCCATTACAAATGTAGGTCAAAGGTCATCACAGCAGACTACCTTCACAAAAGCTATTTTTTGTAATCAAAACATGACATTGACCTAGAAGTGTTACCATAGCAACAACAGAAATCGACAAACACATCAGAAAGTAGTCCATTAGACCACCGTTACCATGGCAACATTATTTTCATTTTTTTTTGAAAAAAATGCCAATATCAATGCTTTTGACAGAAAAGTGAATGTAGTGCTACAGTTGGCCATTGACAATTATTTTTGGCTCGATTTTGACCAAATCTGAAATAGTAGATCCTAATAAAATTCTTGCTGCTTTTGTGAAGTGTTTTGCAAAAGTTGTAATTTATTCAAACTATTTTAATAATTACTTAATTAATTCATTATTAGATTCAGAGAACTACAAAAGAAGATACAACTCCTTCATCTTGGATGGATTTTCACCAAATTTGAAATAGTAACATTCATTGAGAAATTGATATTCTTATGACGCTTTCCAATCAGTGTTTTAATGCTTTTTAAATCATCTTATGACGTAACTGTCAAAAAAAGTTATTGATCAAACTCGTAGTTCAAATATCGCTAGAAAGACCTTGAAATGTTTTGAAATCATGATTAACAAACAATTATAATTTATGGGATTTTCTGCAAATGTTTTAACAAGCATAGATAAAACTCCTTTTTCCTCAAAATTCTTAGTTTTATTGTATAACATGTTACATAGTGGATCTCTGTATGGAGTTAGCTATTGGAATAGTTTTAATAATACAGATTGAGTTTATAATGAACTTTAGTCCGGGTTTCACAAAGTATCATGAGACAAACATTGAATTTTGTTAGCATTATCCTAACCAAATGTTTTGTTAAAAAATGTCTTTTACCATTTTATTTACTTGTATTGACGAGGTTTTCATAAGACTTTAAAAACTTGATTGTGATTTACATCTATCAAACTATTTTACATCAAATAATTTATGAGGCAAATTATCTATTTGACCAGGATAGCCCTGAAGGGAATACAATAATATCTGAATGGATCTTGTTCACACCTGTTATGAGATATTATTACAGAGCGAGAGGTTTAAACTTTGTGTCTCATTCGTCAGATATTATTCTACTGAAAACAATAAAATAGCTTGTATTCTTCCTGGACTTTGGTGAAAATCTAGCACATTGATCTCAACTCACATTTTTACAGTTTTACAACATTTCTCATTAGTTCAGACAGACGGTCAAGGAAACTTGTATGTAGATCAGTGGATCTTATAAACAAATATTGAAAGTATTATCTTCTAGACTGATTTTGACCAAATTTGACACACTAGGCTGTTCATTTGAAATTGAATAGATAAATCTTTGATTTTATCATAAGTGAATGAAATCTTACCATATGTAAATTCAATTAATTGATGAACATTGTTGATCAAACAGTGCAGTTCTTTTAATATTGATAGGATTTTTGATCAAACACTGCAGTTCCTTTGATATTGATAGCATTTTTGATCAAACTGCAGTTCCTTTGATATTGATAGGATTTTTGATCAAACACTGCAGTTCCTTTGATATTGATAGGATTTTTGATCAAACACTGCAGTTCCTTTGATATTGATAGGATTTTTGATCAAACACTGCAGTTCCTTTGATATTGATAGGATTTTTGATCAACACTGCAGTTCCTTTGATATTGATAGGATTTTTGATCAACACTGCAGTTCCTTTCATATTGATAGAATTTTTGATCAAACACTGCAGTTCCTTTCATATTGATAGGATTTTTGATCAAACACTGCAGTTCCTTTGATATTGATAGGATTTTTGATCAAACACTGCAGTTCCTTTCATATTGATAGGATTTTTGATCAAACACTGCAGTTCCTTTGATATTGATAGGATTTTTGATCAAACACTGCAGTTCCTTTGATATTGATAGGATTTTTGATCAAACACTGCAGTTCCTTTCATATTGATAGGATTTTTGATCAAACACTGCAGTTCCTTTGATATTGATAGGATTTTTGATCAAACACTGCAGTTCCTTTGATATTGATAGGATGTTGATCAAACCTAGATGATTTGGTCTATGTACAGTGAAGCGTTTCTACAGTACTGTGTAGATCTCTGCATACATTGTGAGACTACTGATATGATGTTGGGTTTATATTCAGATTTTCACACATCAAAGTGGTTGCACAAGACCGCTGTGGGCACAAGACCACTAATTAATTTCCCATAGGCCACCACAGTAGCGTTGAGCTTGATTTTCCTATTTCAAAACATTCAGCGGCATGAATCCTCTTAACATGTGTTAGGTCAACGTCAGCTTGACTACTGATTAATAATTTTTTTGTATGGGCAAGTCCACGGAAATTTTGAGATAGCGATGAAAATAGCGCCCTCAGTGGTGTTTTTGACAAATTTCAGGCTTATTGTTATGATTTCTATTAGCCCTAGAAGTCTCCTCATCTTACCACCGAATGTTTCAGCCATTATTCACAACGGTCTGCATTTTGATTCAGGCAGAAAAACATCTTTACAAAAATTCTTGACGTTAAAGTTCAAACTAAACAAGCATCCATGCAGATATCAAAACTTCCAGGTCTGCACTATTTTTCTTCCGAACTATCTTCGTTACCCGAAAGTGAATTAGTGGGCTTGTGCCTGATGTTCGGTTTATATTCAGATTTTCACACATCAAAGTGGTTGCAACAGTGTTAAATGCATGTATTTATCAAATTTTCCAATCTTAATCAAAACATGAATTTTGAAATCAATCAGTCAGTCTTGCTAACACAGTTCACACACAGTGCATATATCACCAAAATCTAGAGCTGCAAGTTCTGCTGTGTGACACAGTTACTGTATGGTTTGTTTTAGGAGGAGTTTTCAGGGTTTTTTTTGAAATATTTGCAATCTTAGCTTGTTGATATTCTGATATTCAGTGGTAGTGAGTTCTGTAGTTGTGGTGTATCATTAAAGAAAGATACATCAACCATATTTGATGTGTTTGTTGGTATTTCTTACTTGACGAATGGAGACAAGGATATGGCACATGAGAATTTAGTATCACTTTTGCAGGAGTTTGGTTGTAATCTATTTTGAAAGGCAATATATACATTTTATACTCAGTCGTCTAGCAAACTGTCAGTGTAATGTAAATGAGCTTGAACTGAGAACTGAGGTGATTGGAAAACATTTCCTCTGTCTGTGTGATTATCTAGCAGCTGAATTCTGATCTCATTGTTATGTTATAGTCAATGTAAAAATGATTTCTGTCCAGTCAGATATCCTAGTGAAATCAATAACGCTTATTCAAATCATGCTGGAATTGTATTTTGGGACAGTTTTCCGTGCGTTGGTCAAAAAATCATCTCCCGCAAACAGTTTGTCCGTTTGGTTCAAATTTGGTGTGCAGGTTGCAAAAGGTGACCTAGGTCTGATTAGTTCAAATCGTAAGGAAATGTATACATTGTGGGATTTTTCTAGATATTTTTTTGAAAGGGACAAGGTCGGCTATTTTTCATGAATTTTGTTTGATACGATATACTACGTATATTGTTCGACATGTTGAAAGATACTGATTGAATGGGTGACCATTGCGCATATTTGACCCTGGTTTTAGACACGATACATGAAACCATCACGAAATGAATTAATGTTCATGGCCATTAATGCATTTTCGCGCTGGTTTCATTTAATTTGTCTAAAACCGGCGTCAACTATATACATGGTCACCAATTCATTCAGTATATTTCAACATGTCGAACAATATAAGTAGCATCTCGTATCAAACAAAATTCATGAAAAATTTGTCCCTTTAAAAATATCTTTGATACCCCTTGGTTGACCGCTCTGAAACTTGGTCTTGGGGTTTTTTGAATTGATTTACGTAAGATGTTCAAATCATGTACTTTGGGATTATTAGCGGGTGATTGAGCCAAGGTGTCAGCAACTTGAAACATGATCTACCGTAGGTGGCCAAGTATGTATTACTCTCGCCTTATTTGACCCTTCCATACATTCTACCAACATGATAACCTGATTTCTGTGATTTACACTTCTTGAGTATAAATGTGATTGAACCGTGAACTTGGAAATGACTCTGGCGCCTGTGGTAATACTAGTTAATAACAATAACTGAACATTGATTAGATAAATCATGTGCTGCACTCAGTTGAAGTGTGAAACTTAAAAGCGGTGGTCATTTTGTTGAAAACAGTATACACATATTGACTGGCTATGAGGGCAACAGCATACGTCTGTACCCCGAGGGACTGTGAGTCACCCCCAAAACAGACTGTTTCCCGAGGCCGTAGGCCGAGGGAAACAGTCTGTTTTTGGGGTGACTCACAGGCCCGAGGGGTTAAAGACGTATGCTGTTGCCCTCATGCCAGTCAATATGTGTTTTGTAACACACCTCATCCGTAGCCATGCATAAGAACGTACTATACACAACACTTGTCGCATGTAGGTCTATGATGTAATATGTTTGAGTGGTTCAGTGAGAAAAAGTTTTTCCTAAAAAGATTGCAATACTTCTGCAAAACGTTCAATTCACCTTTGATTATAGTTTTTGTCCGTATCGAGTCCTTGTTGGAAACCAAAGCATTCAATTCTTCTTCAGAAAGTAGGATAAACCAAAAAAATTCTGGATTATAGTTTCGATCGGCCGCAGACGACATCTTTGTTTACATTCCGGTCCGCGTTCGCGTCAAATATCGTTTTTGACGTCAGCGGGCATCATTGATGCCTGGCAGGCAACAGTTCAAACAAATGATGCCTGATGACGTCGTTTACGTGGATCAGCACAAAAAGAACGCATCCCACGTGACTATCAATCGGCGAATTAGAATACAGACTGCGGATGAGGTGTGTTACAATATGATTTGTTTACATTTTAGGCGATACCCGGCGAAGGATTCAACGCGCGCGAGATTGCTAAGGCTGGCAGTGTTCCAAATGCGTGCTATTGGCACGTGGAAATCATTACCGTTTAAATAGCTGTGTAGGTACTATCGCCTTCTGATGTTGTGAAAATGTGTAAAAGCTTTAAAGTCGGCAAATTTTCCATCTGTTGAAATGTATCTCGGCAAAACTGTAAACACCACCAGATACACAAGGCTAAGCATGCGTTTTAGAAAATTCTTAATAGTTTTTGTGATAGAGCAAGAATAGGATAAAAAATTGTACGAAATTACAAAGTAGACATTTGCCGTTTGAAAACAGTGTTTGTTTCACAACCAACCAAATCCATGCCCTGGACTGTGAAGGAGTATGTCAAGTATTGCTACGTAAAATTTCAGGGGATTTTGAGCTAATTTAGATTAGCTGAATCTTTTCAAAAACATGCTGTGCTAATCTGCATGTGTATGACGTCACGCGTTTCATGACCGATAACCATGCGTATGCTCTAATTTGGTGCTATTGTTTTGCATCTTCGGGTCAATAAATGCACAAAAAGTCACATTTTCGTGGATTTTCAAATTTTCCTTCGCACCCGTTGCCTACATACCTGAATCCTTCGGTATTGCCATAACAGTTGAAAGGACATTTAAGGTAAAATCTGTATAAATTAATGCCATGTAGAACACTTGTAGTTTTTGTAGTTCTTACTTCAGAATGAGCTTCTTCATTTAAGAGAAAATTGATAGGCTGAGTACGAGGTTATCACGGATATACTAAAAAATATATGAGTGTATCGTACTACCCAGCAAATTTACGCCTCTTTGTGTCATTATTATACACTAACCTTTCATTATCCGGTCGTGAGATAATCTCATCTTCTCAAGTTCTTCAACCGTTCTTTTACTGATGCTTTTCATCGATAGCACATCGTATGCCAGTATCTTCTTTTGTTGTTTCAATTTTTCCAAGTCTTTCTTTAGGACCAACGTGTCAGAAGGTTGTTGTATTCTTCTTTTCAGCGTCACCCACTCATCCATACAGGATTTCTCACTTTCGCTGAAGGTTTGACTGTCACTGAAGACTGTCGACCGTAGCTTGTCCTTGGTCTTTGTCTTCACTTCGATCCGCTTCCATTGGATACTGATCTTTTGCTGTTTCGCCTGCTTCTCACCTTCCATGTTCATTATGCTTACCAGCTCGACATCACACAGATCTTCTGGTGATTTAGCACCTTCATAAGACACCTTACTGCTGATATCTAAGCAAACAAAATGTACAAGCAGAGGAGAATCTGTAAAAGTTTTTTGATTAATCCAAGAAGATATAATGACAATACTTACAATGCTGTCTTTCTTTGATTTTGATTTCTTTTATATGTTTCTAAAACAATAACTTTTTCCTGCGAATGCAAAGTTCATATTTGGTAAAGATAGTCAACGTTAGGATTTGCAAACTTAAGTGCATAAAACTAACAAGACATGAATGAAATTCACCGTCGCGTACCTCCACGTGTAATGTCTTCCTTACACTGTAAGTATTCCTGATAATCTACAATTGTTTCCAGAGACAGCATCCTGGCACCTATATCATCCAGAATAGGTATGGATAGAAAAGTTTTATCCGCCATTCTATCTAACCGTCCACTGCTGTAGGCATTCCACAAGGCGTCAGCTGCATCTGAAGAACCACATCTCATGATGAAGTTCAGACTTCCTTCTTCAATTGATTCTCCAGAAAGGTCGGGATGAATCGCTGTGACTCTATTCATATAATCCTCAGCATTTGTCTGGGTGCTTGCATGTCTGAATAGAGCATTCTCTATGTCAGCCATTGGTCTGTTGTTCTCAGGCACACCACCACTGACACGCAATCGTACACTAATACGACCTGCCAAGATTCATGAATATTTTTTATGTAATTAATGGAAATAGACGTCACAATATCTATTTGCCATGTACAGCAGTGTCGACAGAATACCATCATCGGCAGACACAGCCAACACAAAATATTTGATCTTAAAGACCCATCAGCTGCAACTCTGCAAAATTTGTCCACCCTCCAATATCCCAAGATATCTATTGTAATCTATAAATTGAACGATACACTAGGCATTAAATACGCCTCAACAACATTTGCTTGTGGAGAAATTCAACAGAGTTTTGTTTATTTTAAATTTCCTGCCATTATCAAAATCTTGCTATATTATATGAAAATAATCAATCTGACTAAAACTGCCGAGTCAGAAAATTGTAACAGCATTATTCATAGATTTGAGGAGAATGAATTATAAGTTTATGAATAAAACTATTTCGTCTGCGATTTGACCATGTGAGTTTGTTCAATGGCATTATCTCTGTCTTGAGCTGTATTCTTTGTACATCTAGAGGTAAAGGTAGGAGACGAACTTATACCCTGAAATACACATATGGATCTGGAGTAGAGCCAGATCACAGTTACTATTGATATCTACCTTGTGTATTTTGATGCTGATTTGTGTCATCAGGATTGGAATGGTTTTCATTACCATGACCATCACTGCCGTTGTTTGTACTTGATCCAGTCCCCTGGTTGTCTTTCAGTGAACCATCACCTAAAATAGACACATTGCCCCATACTCTAAATCTTCAATTAAGTAAATATGATAGATACTATTGCTACAAGTTTACCTGGTACAGTATCCGTAAAACACTGACATTGTTTATTTTTCAATGTCAGCAATAACATGTTGCCTTCGGGTCAAGGATGAGTATGAATGGACAGTGGAACTTTCGGAACTTATTTTCAGTTAAAATGTCCAAAGAACACGGGATTACATAACATTTGGATTAAATGACACGTAAATATGGTACATGTTTTAATGGTATACCGTACATATAGGAGGCCTGTCGATTTGAAAAAAGTTGCGTGCTCATTTTCATTGATTTTAATTCAACTGACGTTTTGCCAATCTTTCAAAATATATTTCACAACAGTATACTGACCATTTTTCAGCTCGCGCCTTTTTCTTGCTGTTCCTTCTTGGTCAGGTTTTGGTAGGGATCCGTTTTCATCATCCCCGGGAGTCATTTGATCTGAAGATATGTTCAGCAAAAAACGTTTGGTTTATTTTAGGAAATTGAAGCAAACGTATCTTGATAATATTTTCATTCTAGTGAAAGGGTTCATGTCCAAAATACAACCGTTAACCTTTGAAATATTTTGATGAAATAGATTTCCAAACATGCGAGTCAAATGATATGGACTGATTTACAGTAATTTCCATCTTGCATATCAATATCTTAACTAAGAAGGTCTTTGATAGTACACCAAGCATTTTGTCCGTTCAGGTAACCCTTCAATCCATATATTGATTGATTTGTGGGCACGAAGCAATTTGCTGTGTACTTGTAATTCTTGCAATTGAAACCAACCAACAATGGCAAACTCACGAATTTAAGTTTTCAGTGAGCCAATCGCAAAGTAAGGCAACGCCGCTTAAACCAAAAGATGACATTTATATAATTATAAATACCGGTAATATATCACATAATTGTGAGTATACATACCGACTTCAAACCCCGGTCTCTTGGCTTCATAATCACTTTGCGATTTGTCAGGACTGGGAGAGCGCAACATATGACCTGCGAATGTTCAGAAAAATGTACTTTCATAAACATTATGTCAATTCATGCGTTTAATAAATGTACGAACACAGTAATCTTATGAAGACAGCTGATTGTGCATCTGTAGTACTTCTTATAATGTCGCCCAGTACGTGTGCATACCTGATTTTTCTTTAGTTTCCGTGTCATATGTAGGATTTTGGTGACTTCTACTTGGCCTTTCATATTGTGTAGATTTGTCTGACGATAAATAGTACAATTAAAAAGCAGCAATTAAAACACTTGAAATTACACAGGAATGCCAACCTCTTTGCTACATTTTCAAGCTAAGAAACGTATGAAATTATTTTGTGCTGATGCTTTAATAAATACATTTCTAACTATTAACCCCATCAGCTCTATCTTATTGCATTTTTTTCGACAGGATGGTTTGAAGTCGAATGCCATCTAGGTAAAAGTGTTGAATGAAGAGTGATCACAGGACATTTTCAAACAAAGGCAACAAACGCACGTCTTATATTTTAATAACTGAATAATTATCTTATTGCAGCCCAAATACCGCCTCCTTGTAAACATTTGTGTATTTAAAATTAGCGCGTGAATTTTGTAGACCTTATGAAGCATTAAAGTACGGAAACTGGCATTTCCATCCATTCAATTATTCATAGCCATTAAAACACAAAATAATAGTCATATTTCTTATAACTTTCCAAACTCCAAAGTACGACACTGAACTAGCAACTGTTGGGAACTAGCAACTATGGAGTCCACAAACAGCTTTTTGATAGTCAAGTTTGGCTGCAGCTTAACAATTCCTGTGCATATATTACAAAAATGAGGGCTAATAGTTTCTTTACATATCGAATTTGAAATACACATAATGAAAAGAAAGGGTACCATTAGCAGAGTGGTCAATCTATGTGTATCACACGTCTGACATCATACATGTCATTACAAAAAATTGATGTCGCTACTGAAGTGAGAAGACAATTGTAGATCTTTAAAAGCTACCTTTTTCTCAGGTACTTCTTCCCTTGGTTGGCGAGGCTGAAATCTTCATGCTGATTTATAAAATCAATCAACATCTTTTTTACATCTTCTGATATTTTCTTCGCCTTTCCCTTCAGCTTTTTCCTCAATACCACGGCCTTCTCAGCGTACGGAGAATAATTTGCAATTGCGCCATTAATTTTCATCAAAAGTTCGATGTGGCCACTCTTCATATCAACAAAGCTGTCATAGGCATACACATCAGGTAAATACTCCTCGATTGCCTTTTGACTAGACGAATACTGTGGTACAAGAAGTGGGATTCCGATTGCAATTGCAGAGAGTGACAATTTAACTGAGTTGATGGAAGATGGCGGCACAATAAGTAAATGTGATTCCTGTAGCAGGTTTATTGCTTCGGAAACTTCGAATGACTTGTTAGTAATATTGAGATAGGGATGAGAATTGGGATTTATTTATTTTTAAATCATTCTCGCGGCCTTTCGTTATAGAAACAATGACCCACTTTGGAGGTTCTTTTTAACCCTGTGAAAAGATTCAGCAACGTCATTCATAACTTGTGCTAAAACAGATTCGCTCGATAGCTCTGCGATATCGACTTCGTCAACAAACATCAAAATCTGAAATTTTCCACTGTCGGGAATTTTAGTGGAGCGTTTAACATTGGAAAGATCGTCATCCGGTGTAAGCATTAAGGAAAAGTGATTTTTCACCCCGTCAACACGTTGATAGAAGTCATCAAAGTGGTCAAATATTTCCGAACCCATCGAAAATACGGCTTTTGCGTCCTTACTACTATCTATTGCAGACGCTTTCCAAACTTTGTATCGATATTCATCGTAACCAAGAATGCTCAAAGGTGTGTCAAGTTTATACGGATTTACAACGTAAAATGACGCATCAGGGAAGACATTTTCTCTGATCACGGAAGCTTGAATTGATGTCACCATACTAAAACTGAAAACCATTTTAACTGACTCTAATTCGCTGATGTCAGGAAAGTACGTTATATGATTATGAAGCCATGAAATTTCTTGCTTATCTTGACGATACAATGGCGGGGGATTTGGATAAACGAGACTGATGCCAGGTTTACGAAATTTATTTTGATCGTCGTTATTTACTTTGAAGGCTGTGCAGTATATTGCAAACCCTATTGCATTTAAATAATAAATCAGTTGACGAATAGCAGCGGCCACGCCACCGGTGATTGGCCAGCCTAGGAAGGAGCAGACGACCAATGCAGCTGGTCTTTCCTTGTTACTGTAATATGAAACACATGGAAACAATATAATGTGTTATAATTTCAGCTTGCAATACTATTTGCAGAACATTTATATCATTTGGTGATGAGATACATGTTTTCCAAACGAGTAGATGATAGGTGAATGTGCAGCTGGTTAGTACATTAAAGGGTGTTGCGTCATATTTTCCGATACTCCTAAAACGCATTTTCAGTGGTCTTATTCTAGTGTTGCAAGGACAAATAAAGCTATAGTAAATAAGAGAAGGCGTTACAACAACGACAGAACAATTGTGCTATACGAAAGAGAAGTCATAAATACCGCGTTTTTGGCTGTTGTAACAATTGACTTCATCGATGTACTCACCTTGCACCTCGAAAACTAGTTTCTGTTGAAGACATCGCTGTGTCAACGTTTGCCATCAGAACAAGTTAGTTTTTAACGTAACTTTGACCGGTAACAACAGCCTTGAGCGAAAAAGTCAAATAAAGACAAATAAAGAATATCAGTAAAATATAATGTTAGTGTATACAATATTAATTGGACAATTGATCGCTCGAAAGAGCGACAGCATGCTTTCGAGGGAACTGGCTGCCCATGACAAATATTTTGCTACACCACAGGATATACCGTAGCATTTATACTGAAATGGAAATAAGCGTTTATAGTCAAAAATTGAAATGGATTGTAAACAATTGCCTTCAAAGTGCTAAACTTTGCTCATTATTAAGTTACAACCATTAAATGTTTGATCACATGAACTGGCCCGAATCGCCACCTGTGTGACGTAGAACAGGACGGATAAGAAATCCGAATTACCCCTGTTCTACGTCATCAACCGGAACTTTTTTCCTGCATGGTACGTTCATACATGCAGGTCGCGACACAGACCGATTTGTCGTGATCGATGCCGTGCTAGTTCTCATGACATTTTTACCAAAAGGTGACCCGATAAATCCAGACATGGAAACATAGAAGGCAACGAAATTGTCCAACGAAATTTCGAGTTTATAGTTTTCCCCGAGAATCGAATGGGGATACCGTCGATCGTTTTAATGGCTCAGTAACGTCACAGCTCCAGTCGAGTCGTAATGCTCAATGTGGACGTCGTACCTGGCGATCCCGGTTGGCGATAAACCGAAACCTATACCTCACGTAAGTTCACCAAATAAATGAGTACAGTATCTTCGAGAAAGCGACATAGGAGGCACAAGCATAAAGTCATTCGACTAACAAATTTCCTTTATCACACAAAAATTTCTGTAAATTCTCGCTCGGAATCAAACCTGCAGCGCGTGGCGAAGACATAAGGTGTAGAGCTGTAACTCTGCACTGCACTTGGAATCCACTGTACTTCGAGAGCTTAATCAGGCAACATTCAAAACTGAGTTTCCGTCAAGTAAACAAATCAGGATGTATCCACGGGCAAAATATGCTAATGTGATAAATATTTTATCCCATGGTATTTTCTGTTTGACGTAATCGTATACGTTTTGCAGCTCCGCGAAAAAGACTCGTATACGATGACGTCAAACAGAGAAAAATAACATGGGAATATATATAAAATATTATGAAAATGGATCTATTCGCTCTTTATGTTTTTGTATCCGGCCGGACGAACGTTATTTAGATATTACCAACCCACTAGCTGAACATTTTAGACGTGTGTAAATTCATTTACCCTTTATCCACTGGTGTCTCTTTATATATACATACGGTAAAAATGATAACAAGTAGAACACAGGACTTAGGCGTTACTCAGAGTTTCACGCTACATGTGCTCTCTGTAGCGATCATCATACGAATGGTTCAACTTATCTTACTAGTCAGTTTCGAGTAAGTAAATTTGTCAGATACCATTGGCTATAGTGACCAAGTACATGAAAACGGAATAGTTAAAGACAAAATGAATATGCAGTTCTAATGATTAACATGAATAATAGGGGTAGGAATTTGGCGTGGACAACAGAATGGCTGTTATAATTGGCAAATACGGGCTAAGGGGAGTACATGTAGGCAATGTAATGCCATTTTTAAATGAAATATGCATGGGTGTCTAGAGACCCTAACAAGTTTATTACATTTGTTCATTAATGGTATCACAAACGCACATGCTCTTTCTACTCATGGCCACCTACAAGTTGGGCACCTTTTGGACATATGATGTGGCATATAAGCCCACGGCATCAACATATTCGATGATTAATCTCATGCAATTTGCACCCTAGCAGCATTATCATTCTCAGGAACGAAGCTGTGCGCCCAGAGTCCGAATCCTAATGGTGCAGTTTGATTTTTTTTATAAAAAATAATCATGTTTGTATATGCAAACGTGCGAAACGGCATTTAATGTAAGTGACCAAAGGTTCCACTGCAGAGGTTACAAATGACCGGGTTTGCCCGAAGGAAATGCAATATTTCAATAGAAGTGTGCCGATTACTCAAATAAATAAATCACAAACGCAGAATGGTGAGTATTACTTTAAGCGTTCTTCATCGTTACTGAAAAATTTTAATGATCTTTTTCCAATCATGTTTACCTTCACTGCAACATATATCGGGTAAATGTTGAATGTTGAATGTCGCTGTGTTTTCCTGCAATTGTCGGTCAATTTCAATACTTCGAATCAGCTGCAGCAATATGTATTTTTGAGTTCCCTGTTAAGTCCCAAATTTTATTTTAAAATCCTGCCAATTTACGGTCACTTTTTTCTATTTGAATTGCTCAAGAATAATTGACAGGTAGATCATTTCTGACATCTGTGTCAACAAACAATAATTGTTCGGTGTAGAAACATTCTGCAATGTCCTCAGGTAATACAACATAAAATCACCTTATGACGCACAGATTTGTATTTGCAGTATTTCGGACATCGTTGACAATTAAAAACATTAATGATTTGGATTTCTTACAATTAAAGGATTTAGCCAAAAAATAACATACTATTCGTCATTCAGAATACATGCCATGCTAAACAGTCATACGGTTTTCCAATCAGTCAATATTAAGCCATATAGCCTATTTATTATTATGGCCGCAATGTTGGATATTACGTTGAATATACAGCTAACACTGAATTTATCATTCTTACGTATATAGCAATTGCCATCATTTTAAAAATAAATAAAATGACCTCAGGTTTAAGAAAGGTCCCGTGAAAATAAATTTAGTTTCGTGATAGTCTTGACTTTTGTCTGTTTCGGCAGTACTCATGGCTCTGATCTAAACATGGCATGAAAAAAACGAACGGCCTAATTCAACATCAGTGTCAACTGAGTACTGTAGACAGTCTAAAAAGAGTGGCTCGATGAGTGGGATGCAAAGGTATCTGTTGAAATTTCTTACGACAAACGTAACCTCGACTTATATTAGAATGGGTCTAAACATAGCACAAAGCTTCGCAAGCGTTAAAAGAGTTGTTCCACAAGACGTTTATATTTGCATAGGAATACATTTATAGGACATATTCACGGTAATATTTTAAGAAAAACACAGTGCTGCTGGCAAAGTTTAAGATTTATTGATGACACTTTAGACCTACAAGTTTTTTCCCCACCAAGCCTATCACCAGGTAAGAAACTGGCATCGTTATTTGTACTGTGAAGGCTATGTGACCGCACTGGCTATTATACAAAAGCAGCCGCGACGATTAAGAAATTATGATCATGAACCATCAAATATTTGTTTTACGGATCTATGAGATTAGTTGATAAGTGGATGCGTTTTCTGCAAAGTGCAGCTATCCTCTAAGCAATAACAGTGTGAAGTGACGTTTTAACCACGCTGCATTTGGTCGATGATTTTCAATGAAATAATTTGACTTCATTGTATAAGGAAATCATTTAAAACACTGATCCTTTATACCGCCACACCAGTTAATTTGTGTTAACATTGCAGATCCTTTTACCGTTAGCTCAAAGAATAGAATAAACAGTGTTGTCACACGTCCCTTGCACTGCAACGAAATTCTCCGTACCAACTGAGATATGAATAATCTATACTTAAGGCCGCAATTTTCAATGCCAGGTTCTCGCATTAGTGGAGTTCTCCTTCCAGCCAAACACTTAGCCAGTATGATGTTTGATTTCTGTATAATTAATTACACAAATTGATCTCAACCTTTTGTTACTCCTGAAAACAGAGTTTATATATTAAGCGTTTGATTGACGGTGGGTTCAAATCGCCAACGGTCACTGATTCCCCACCACCAACGCTCGAATTCCTAAACTTTGTCTCTCAGTAGCGTTCGAATTTGAATATAACCATAGAGTTCGATCGGCAGCAGCTTCGCGCAGACCGCTTGGCAGTCTGTCTGCGTTTTTTTTTTTGCAGCCGGAGAAAACTAAAAAGTTACATTTTCTGGAAAGTGTGGCGTATTGCCTGTTCGGTGTCCACTTACACAATGAACGCCGCCATAGCTTCGCGTCCTTTGAAAGGGAGGCTCCGCCTTTAATCACTCCAAAGAAGTGAACTATAAAATGGGTGATGCAATTGTGTACAAAACCCTTACCATTTACTAGACGTTACACCAGTGCACATGAAAGCCAATGTTGCTAAATTCCCATTCATAACTTATTAGCAATTTGCCAGTATTAGTCATTTCATCATTCATTGCATTTGAAATATTTACGTACGAAGGCTGACTGAACTTGGTGGAGAATCCGTTAAATTCATACTAGCTGTTCAGCTTTTTCTGAATAAATTGTAGCGATTAACTAAACACAACTCCTGATCAACGTATCGCATGATCCGTTTGCAAGAATAAGCCACATAGATATCGATCATAGTGATAAAGATCTGTTTACAACTTCAAGCTTCTCTGCCAGAACAGTATCTGCTTTATATTCACGGAATCAATCTTGCAAACTGTGGACTGTCCTAGTTGAAATATGAATAAATACAAATAACTTATGACAGGAAAAACTGGACAATCATTTTTGCAGCTCAATAACACTTTTTTCAAAGGCAGAATTCATTCCTGCAGCTACTTGACACAAATCAGCAGGTGTTTTAACCTCGGAGGATGGTTCATATAATATAGCCTTGGTAGAGAAACCTTGCATGAGCTGAGACAGTGTGATCTATGAAATCCTTCAACGTCTCACCCTTTACACGAGCTTTTGCATAAACAAAGTCATATTTGGCGACCGAACTTTTACTAGTGATTCATTATCGTTTCGTGCGAAACTGACAAATTCTATGTTATTTAAGAGTATTTTGATTACATTTTCCAAGAAGGTGTCAAATATTTTCGACATGTGCAGCGTTTTTCGGTAACTTGACATATCACACCTTGTCGGACAACAACTGAAGGACCATACGCATACTATACAGGAGACAAAATCCAGAAACCTCCCGCCATAAGCTGAAGTTATGAAATGTTCTACAACTTTCAAAGAAGGTGGCGTCCAGCACAGAGTGACGCTATCTCTTTGTTTTCACGGCATCCGCTTGCTTTGTTCTTTTTACAATCCCACGTCCTGCATCATACAATACCATACAGGTTAAACTTTGAATTGTGAACCTGATCAAGTTTTAGACAATATTCCAAGACACTGCATCGTCTATCTTAAATACTATAGACGGGCAACGGATACTTTAAATGTGACCCCCGTCAAAAATGAGAACTCATAAGATTTACGTGCTCCTTTGCCTTTTAGTCATCTGATCGCCGGCAGTTGAAATGCTGTGAGTAATGTCCACATTTGTATGTTCAATAAGGACTTAGATGAAACTGGACGTCTAATCTTAAACAAACTTATACAAACGCAGTGAACGAAAACTCTTCAACTGATATATCTGTATCACAAGCGTGTAAACAAACGCTAGGTGTTCAGTATTGTAACCTTGAAAACGTTTGTGAGGTCATTTATTTACACAAAATTTAAATTTCTACGTGGAAAATCCGGTTATTTGAATTCCGAAGTGTAGTGTGTGTCATTTTCTACACAAATTTTAGTATGTATACCATGATTATCGAGCCAGATTCCTAAGCCTTGAAGGCTAAAATGGGAATTGAGATAATTTTTACCGACGGGACATCACACTTTTATGCATGTCAACCATTCGTCCGATTGTTCGACGATTAACGATTGACACTAGTTCCCTCATGAGAATCTCACAGCTTCCTAACTACTATGTAATGCTTAACAAGTCCATATCCGACAGCTTTGCCCTTTGAAGGCCTTGCTAAAGGAGTAAGATTGCTTTAAGGACATTTTGTGATATCAACAAAAGTACTGAACCTGTTGTAGATTGATTTTTCTAGAAAATTTACAATGTAGACAGATTTAAACTCATTTCAGGGAATTAGTCGAAATAATGAAAGTAAGGTCGTTTTAGATTTGGTCTCATACTAGCGAGGTAAACATTGGAAAACGTATCATATATAATTTTTACATTGCCTTCCCAAGCATACGCTGTAGAGGTGAAACCTCAAATGTAGCCTAGCATGGAGACAGTACCGGCCATAATTGTAGGCCAGTGATTATCTCTGTGTCATTCTCATTCATTTGGTTCTAATTTAACAATCTGATAAAACTTGTTTACTTAATAGAAGAGTTGCACGTCGAAATCTCATTTCACAATTATTCATAGGTGTCATTCAGGTTATTGGGAACGGTCAGAAAAAGAAAACTCGCCCCTTGACAGGTTAATCGGTGAGCGTTTCAACATTTGTTAAAAGCCGTGTATGATTCTACAACTGAAGTGTACAGACGATAATCTTAGTGGCAATCTCAAAAACATGCCCGGCCATGTTTTATGACAGTCGGTTACATGGTCTGGATAAAATACCTGTGACCTCATGACAATATGTCGGTTCATGTTTCCAAACTGGATATCTAGTTGTATTTTTGACCTTAATTGTGTATCCTATTTAACTAACACACTCTGAATAAAACAAATAAGGAATCAGAAGCCTACCGTAAGCGCTAGTGATATTGCCAACCATAGAGTCATAATGTAAGGGTAGAAATACATATAATACTCAATAATCGTGCAAATATAAATAAATGGTAGGTTTACAATCTTGACAAAATAAATGGAGGGGGCGGGCGCACCGTGGTTTGCAGAATATAGTACCTGCATTCTGTAAATAAGTGTTGATCGGCCGGTTGGCTAATTTGTCCACCGCCACAGTGAAAAAGAATTTTATGGGTGCATGTTTTCAAACTACAGAGGGCTTTGACCTATCACAGTGCTCTGAATAAATATAGCTTGAAACAAAATGTCGCTGTACCAAAACATTCAATAATGTATAGTGTAAGTAGTGTTCCGTACAAACATAGCATCGTAGTATTCAAGCTTGGCTGAACTTCATGAATCATGTCAATTGAATATGTTTACTCAACATCATTCAGGAGCTGATTAATGGCTTTGGTGAGTGGACGTCGCAATCGGTACAGTGTGCATTTTTGTATCGCATCCGCGCTAGGTTCTCTCTATTTTCGTCATTTTTTTCATATCTTACCTAAAATATTTTAATTGTTCTCGATATACTATGTTATTCATAGAGTAGACCTCGTCAATGACATAGTCGCGTATTGATCAATATCGCATTGGCGTTTAAGACGCTTGTATTTGTTCTCACGAACGACAATTGCACCGAAAACAGCAATACAGCAATCAGTTATTTAATTGTATTATCGAAGACTTTCAGGGTTTTTTATGCGTCTGTAGTGGTAAATTGGAATTTATTCAATGAATAAAATTTCAGAAGACAAATTTTAGATTTGTTAACTTTGCAAGGTAATTGTCTCAAGCCGCTGGCTATTAATGAATGCTTGCATAGTTGCTATATTTTCTCATTTATTGTATTGGAAAAGTTTCATGTAAGTGATGGCAGGTCTTGGCGGAGAATCCGTATAAGTGAAAGAGTCAAACCTTTGTTCCAATTTTCCTCAATGAAAGTTTCA
Organism: Ptychodera flava; assembly: GCF_041260155.1. Taxonomy (NCBI): domain Eukaryota; kingdom Metazoa; phylum Hemichordata; class Enteropneusta; family Ptychoderidae; genus Ptychodera; species Ptychodera flava. The sequence continues at coordinate 2,704,486 of NW_027248353.1, read as the reverse complement.
ACCTTTCTGTTATGAAATCAAGAATAATGATCAATAGTCACCGTGCAAAGTTTGGTACTAGGGGAAAATTTACCGATATTTGAATTTAAAATGGCGGCAACAGCTGTATTATCTCTATGGGGAAATGAACTTATGGGTTTAGATAAACTAAGATGGTAAAAAAATTCCGTACTCCGCGAGCTCTAAAATGGTTCCAACACGTTGTGGATCAGAAAAGAAGAAATATGAGAGTCAGATACATGCACATCGATTGTGATGTTGCCTTACAACTGACGGCATATTATGCAGCCATGATCAGCGACGGGGCGTGCTTTATTTTGGTCCCATTTTTATCACTCGTGATCATTTTGCGACGATTACTCTTCCTGTTCCCCTTTTTAACCAAACGAGTAAACATAGAACGATATTTCCCTTCTCACACTGAACTTTGTTGGTTCGCTACCCACTGCGGCTATCATGCAAATTGTAGTCCGTTCATGTTGAAATACAAATAAATACAGGAGGATTGGGCTTACAGTGATTTGGAAGTTTTTGACACTTTATGAAAAGATAAAATCATTTTCGCAGCCACGTACTGGGCAAATATTTTCTGGTGTTGTAATCTTTGGATTTTTTGCTCATGAAATGACTTCAGACTTTATGATACACGGCGTCCTTCAACGTCTCGCTCTTCACATTACCCTATTCACAAAGAAATTCTCTAAATTCCAATCAAACTATCACCAGCAGTTCATTATTTAACAAGCTAAACAGACAAATTCTATTTTTTATCTTGATAACGTTTTCCATAATGTTGCTAATTATTTTCGACATGTGTGGCGTGATAGTTTACATCCAGTTGGACAGCGACTGAAGGAAAATTGCCCATACTATAGTGGTGAAAAATCCAGAACTCTGCCCCTCGAGTGGCTAGAGTCATGACGCGAACAATAGCATTCAAACAAGCTGGCGTCCACCGTCGCCTTCAGCTACTCTCTTTGTATTTCTGATAATCACGACTTCTGCTTGCTGTATTCTGTTCTCACAACCAAGTCTTGTAACACATAATGCCATAAAGTTATTATTTGAGTCGAAAACCTGTTCTTTGATATTTACGAATATTTAATCAAGCCATTGCAACATCTATTTGTAAAATATACAGCCAAGGTATGACTTCTTTAAGTATGGCAGCATAATAAATGTGAAATCATAATATTTACCTGTTTCTTCACCTTCCACAAATGTGATTGCTTGCTGTTAAATCGCTATGAGTATTGTCCACCCTTGTATCCTGAATAAGGACTTGTGATATCCAGGAACTGACAAATCAAACTAGACGTCTGGTCTTGAAACGTATAAAACGCAGTGAACGAAAACACTTCAATATGTAGATGTGTATCACAACTGTGTAAACAAACGCGAGGTGTTCAGCATTATAACGATGAAAACATTTATGAGGTCATAGGTTCACAAAAAAACCCCTAAAAATTGTCCCTTTAATTCCAGTGATTTCAATACCTAAGACATGTGTGGTTTTCTGAACAAAGTTTAGTAATTTTTCCGTGATTATCGAGCTAGATTTTAAAATGATTGTGGCCCGAATCGGCATTGAGATTATTTTTACTGGACACAACACCACACTTCATTAAGTATGCGCGTCAACCAGTTGTCCAATTTTCCGACGGTTAAGTTAATGATTAACGATTGGTACCAGTCGTTAATGGTAACGCTGACATGCGTCTTATATGTTATTATAGCTGCACAAGTTGCACATGACATCACCAGATGCCTTTTAAAATGGCAGTGTCGAACTTCTATTATAACTTACTTGCAGATAGACGAGTCAATGAAATGAGACATACTGAAGTTATAAAAACCTGGAGATCTACGAACTTAGAAGGTGGCATGAAGGATCAATAAACTCGTGGACCAACAACAGCCATGTCTACGCTGACCTGAATGCAGATTTTAAACTTAAGGAGGTGTAACCACCAATCAGTGTGCAACACATTGGTTTGGCTAGGTGACTTTGAGAAGAAAGTTTGCCTTCAAAATTTCAAACAGGTATACAAGCATATACTGGTCTCTGAGAACCGTCACGTCGGTTAATTGATTGATTAGTCAATGGCAAGCAGATTTATCTGTCAGTGAGTAAACTATCTTATCAGGCATCCCTGGAGGACGGCTAGGTCTTACGTGCCAACTCAGCCATTAACCCTCTTCCAGGTTGATCTGTTAAACAACATGAAGTCAACATGACGCTAATATTTATAACTAGTCTTTACAATGCTTCAAAGGATTCAAATTTTCCTCATTAAAAATCACAGTGGCTGTTTAATATTGTATCATTGTATACCCAGTGGAATTCGTTATGTCAACGCATTTGACCTGCTATAAATTAACGATTCTATAAATGTAATGGACGATAATGTTGCAAGTTTTAAAATCGTTTCAGAGAATCAGTGGAATCCATATTATCAAGGTAATTCTTACGCAAAGCAGATTTGGAATAATGCAGGTAAAAGATAAAGAGTAAATTAAATATATGTTTTTTACACATTGCCTTCACAGTCAGAAGATCCTGTGTTTAAATTTCTAGTAATGCAGAGCACACACACAATACAGACCATAATTGTCTGCTAGTGATTCTCTGTATGTCAAAATTGACGGTGCCTGGTGCGAGGCTCTCAAGTGCTCTATTCAGTGGGATCCAGGCAACGAGATAAAACCTATTGCATAGGAATACATTTATAGGACATATTCACGGTAATATTTTAAGAAAAACACAGTGCTGCTGGCAAAGTTTAAGATTTATTGATGACACTTTAGACCTACAAGTTTTTTCTCCACCAAGCCTATCACCAGGTAAGAAACTGGCATCGTTATTTGTACTGTGAAGGCTATGTGACCGCACTGGCTATTATACAAAAGCAGCCGCGACGATTAAGAAATTATGATCATGAACCATCAATATTTGTTTTACGGATCTATGAGATTAGTTGATAAGTGGATGCGTTTTCTGCAAAGTGCAGCTATCCTCTATGCAATAACAGTGTGAAGTGACGTTTTAACCACGCTGCATTTGGTCGATGATTTTCAATGAAATAATTTGACTTCATTGTATAAGGAAATCATTTAAACACTGATCCTTTATACCGCCACACCAGTTAATTTGTGTTAACATTGCAGATCCTTTTACCCGTTAGCTCAAAGAATAGAATAAACAGTGTTGTCACACGTCCCTTGCACTGCAACGAAATTCTCCGTACCAACTGAGATATGAATAATCTATACTTAAGGCCGCAATTTTCAATGCCAGGTTCTCGCATTAGTGGAGTTCTCCTTCCAGCCAAACACTTAGCCAGTATGATGTTTGATTTCTGTATAATTAATTACACAAATTGATCTCAACCTTTTGTTACTCCTGAAAACAGAGTTTATATTAAGCGTTTGATTGACGGTGGGTTCAAATCGCCAACGGTCACTGATTCCCCACCACCAACGCTCGAATTCCTAAACTTGTCTCTCAGTAGCGTTCGAATTTGAATATAACCATAGAGTTCGATCGGCAGCAGCTTCGCGCAGACCGCTTGGCAGTCTGTCTGCGTTTTTTTTTTTTTGCGGCCGGAGAAAACTAAAAAGTTACATTTTCTGGAAAGTGTGGCGTATTGCCTGTTCGGTGTCCACTTACACAATGAACGCCGCCATAGCTTCGCGTCCTTTGAAAGGGAGGCTCCGCCTTTAATCACTCCAAAGAAGTGAACTATAAAATGGGTGATGCAATTGTGTACAAAAACCTTACCATTTACTAGACGTTACACCAGTGCACATGAAAGCCAATGTTGCTAAATTCCCATTCATAACTTATTAGCAATTTGCCAGTATTAGTCATTTCATCATTCATTGCATTTGAAATATTTACGTACGAAGGCTGACTGAACTTGGTGGAGAATCCGTTAAATTCATACTAGCTGTTCAGCTTTTTCTGAATAAATTGTAGCGATTAACTAAACACAACTCCTGATCAACGTATCGCATGATCCGTTTGCAAGAATAAGCCACATAGATATCGATCATAGTGATAAGATCTGTTTACAACTTCAAGCTTCTCTGCCAGAACAGTATCTGCTTTATATTCACGGAATCAATCTTGCAAACTGTGGACTGTCCTAGTTGAAATATGAATAAATACAAATAACTTATGACAGGAAAAACTGGACAATCATTTTTGCAGCTCAATAACACTTTTTTCAAAGGCAGAATTCATTCCTGCAGCTACTTGACACAAATCAGCAGGTGTTTAAACCTCGGAGGATGGTTCATATAATATAGCCTTGGTAGAGAAACCTTGCATGAGCTGAGACAGTGTGATCTATGAAATCCTTCAACGTCTCACCCTTTACACGAGCTTTTGCATAAACAAAGTCCATATTTGGCGACCGAACTTTTACTAGTGATTCATTATCGTTTCGTGCGAAACTGACAAATTCTATGTTATTTAAGAGTATTTTGATTACATTTTCCAAGAAGGTGTCAAATATTTTCGACATGTGCAGCGTTATTTCGGTAACTTGACATATCACACCTTGTCGGACAACAACTGAAGGACCATACGCATACTATACAGGAGACAAAATCCAGAAACCTCCCGCCATAAGCTGAAGTTATGAAATGTTCTACAACTTTCAAAGAAGGTGGCGTCCAGCACAGAGTGACGCTATCTCTTTGTTTTCACGGCATCCGCTTGCTTTGTTCTTTTTACAATCCCACGTCCTGCATCATACAATACCATACAGGTTAAACTTTGAATTGTGAACCTGATCAAGTTTTAGACAATATTCCAAGACACTGCATCGTCTATCTTAAATACTATAGACGGGCAACGGATACTTTAATGTGACCCCCGTCAAAAATGAGAACTCATAAGATTTACGTGCTCCTTTGCCTTTTAGTCATCTGATCGCCGGCAGTTGAAATGCTGTGAGTAATGTCCACATTTGTATGTTCAATAAGGACTTAGATGAAACTGGACGTCTAATCTTAAACAAATTATACAAACGCAGTGAACGAAAACTCTTCAACTGATATATCTGTATCACAAGCGTGTAAACAAACGCTAGGTGTTCAGTATTGTAACCTTGAAAACGTTTGTGAGGTCATTTATTTACACAAAATTTAAATTTCTACGTGGAAAATCCGGTATTTGAATTCCGAAGTGTAGTGTGTGTCATTTTCTACACAAATTTTAGTATGTATACCATGATTATCGAGCCAGATTCCTAAGCCTTGAAGGCTAAAATGGGAATTGAGATAATTTTTACCGACGGGACATCACACTTTTATGCATGTCAACCATTCGTCCGATTGTTCGACGATTAACGATTGACACTAGTTCCCTCATGAGAATCTCACAGCTTCCTAACTACTATGTAATGCTTAACAAGTCCATATCCGACAGCTTTGCCCTTTGAAGGCCTTGCTAAAGGAGTAAGATTGCTTTAAGGACATTTTGTGATATCAACAAAAGTACTGAACCTGTTGTAGATTGATTTTTCTAGAAAATTTACAATGTAGACAGATTTAAACTCATTTCAGGGAATTAGTCGAAATAATGAAAGTAGGTAAGGTCGTTTTAGATTTGGTCTCATACTAGCGAGGTAAACATTGGAAAACGTATCATATATAATTTTTACATTGCCTTCCCAAGCATACGCTGTAGAGGTGAAACCTCAAATGTAGCCTAGCATGGAGACAGTACCGGCCATAATTGTAGGCCAGTGATTATCTCTGTGTCATTCTCATTCATTTGGTTCTAATTTAACAATCTGATAAAACTTGTTTACTTAATAGAAGAGTTGCACGTCGAAATCTCATTTCACAATTATTCATAGGTGTCATTCAGGTTATTGGGAACGGTCAGAAAAAGAAAACTCGCCCCTTGACAGGTTAATCGGTGAGCGTTTCAACATTTGTTAAAAGCCGTGTATGATTCTACAACTGAAGTGTACAGACGATAATCTTAGTGGCAATCTCAAAAACATGCCCGGCCATGTTTTATGACAGTCGGTTACATGGTCTGGATAAAATACCTGTGACCTCATGACAATATGTCGGTTCATGTTTCCAAACTGGATATCTAGTTGTATTTTTGACCTTAATTGTGTATCCTATTTAACTAACACACTCTGAATAAAACAAATAAGGAATCAGAAGCCTACCGTAAGCGCTAGTGATATTGCCAACCATAGAGTCATAATGTAAGGTAGAAATACATATTAATACTCAATAATCGTGCAAATATAAATAAATGGTAGGTTTACAATCTTGACAAAATAAATGGAGGGGGCGGGCGCACCGGTGGTTTGCAGAATATAGTACCTGCATTCTGTTAGATAAGTGTTGATCGGCCGGTTGGCTAATTTGTCCACCGCCACAGTGAAAAAGAATTTTATGGGTGCATGTTTTCAAACTACAGAGGGCTTTGACCTATCACAGTGCTCTGAATAAATATAGCTTGAAACAAAATGTCGCTGTACCAAACATTCAATAATGTATAGTGTAAGTAGTGTTCCGTACAAACATAGCATCGTAGTATTCAAGCTTGGCTGAACTTCATGAATCATGTCAATTGAATATGTTTACTCAACATCATTCAGGAGCTGATTAATGGCTTTGGTGAGTGGACGTCGCAATCGGTACAGTGTGCATTTTTGTATCGCATCCGCGCTAGGTTTCTCTCTATTTTCGTCATTTTTTCATATCTTACCTAAAATATTTTAATTGTTCTCGATATACTATGTTATTCATAGAGTAGACCTCGTCAATGACATAGTCGCGTATTGATCAATATCGCATTGGCGTTTAAGACGCTTGTATTTGTTCTCACGAACGACAATTGCACCGAAAACAGCAATACAGCAATCAGTTATTTAATTGTATTATCGAAGACTTTCAGGGGTTTTTTATGCGTCTGTAGTGGTAAATTGGAATTTTATTCAATGAATAAAATTTCAGAAGACAAATTTTAGATTTGTTAACTTTGCAAGGTAATTGTCTCAAGCCGCTGGCTATTAATGAATGCTTGCATAGTTGCTATATTTTCTCATTTATTGTATTGGAAAAGTTTCATGTAAGTGATGGCAGGTCTTGGCGGAGAATCCGTATAAGTGAAAGAGTCAAACCTTTGTTCCAATTTTCCTCAATGAAAGTTTCAACCTTTCTGTTATGAAATCAAGAATAATGATCAATAGTCACCGTGCAAAGTTTGGTACTAGGGGAAAATTTACCGATATTTGAATTTAAAATGGCGGCAACAGCTGTATTATCTCTATGGGGAAAATGAACTTATGGGTTTAGATAAACTAAGATGGTAAAAAAATTCCGTACTCCGCGAGCTCTAAAATGGTTCCAACACGTTGTGGATCAGAAAAGAAGAAATATGAGAGTCAGATACATGCACATCGATTGTGATGTTGCCTTACAACTGACGGCATATTATGCAGCCATGATCAGCGACGGGGCGTGCTTTATTTTGGTCCCATTTTTATCACTCGTGATCATTTTGCGACGATTACTCTTCCTGTTCCCCTTTTTAACCAAACGAGTAAACATAGAACGATATTTCCCTTCTCACACTGAACTTTGTTGGTTCGCTACCCACTGCGGCTATCATGCAAATTGTAGTCCGTTCATGTTGAAATACAAATAAATACAGGAGGATTGGGCTTACAGTGATTTGGAAGTTTTTGACACTTTATGAAAAGATAAAATTCATTTTCGCAGCCACGTACTGGGCAAATATTTTCTGGTGTTGTAATCTTTGGATTTTTGCTCATGAAATGACTTCAGACTTTATGATACACGGCGTCCTTCAACGTCTCGCTCTTCACATTACCCTATTCACAAAGAAATTCTCTAAATTCCAATCAAACTATCACCAGCAGTTCATTATTTAACAAGCTAAACAGACAAATTCTATTTTTTATCTTGATAACGTTTTCCATAATGTTGCTAATTATTTCGACATGTGTGGCGTGATAGTTTACATCCAGTTGGACAGCGACTGAAGGAAAATTGCCCATACTATAGTGGTGAAACATCCAGAACTCTGCCCCTCGAGTGGCTAGAGTCATGACGCGAACAATAGCATTCAAACAAGCTGGCGTCCACCGTCGCCTTCAGCTACTCTCCTTGTATTTCTGATAATCACAACTTCTGCTTGCTGTATTCTGTTCTCACAACCAAGTCTTGTAACACATAATGCCATAAAGTTATTATTTGAGTCGAAAACCTGTTCTTTGATATTTACGAATATTTAATCAAGCCATTGCAACATCTATTTGTAAAATATACAGCCAAGGTATGACTTCTTTAATATGGCAGCATAATAAATGAGAGGTCCATATATCTTTCTTTCATGAATTTGACTTTGTTTGTACCGTCTATTTACTGTCTGTTCTGTGCTGTTTTGTGTCTATGTTTATAACTATTGTCTTACAAATTTTGACCTAGTGTTATTGGATTATGGATTGGTATGATTGCGATAATTTACCTGTTTCTTCACCTTCCACAAATGTGATTGCTTGCTGTTAATCGCTATGAGTATTGTCCACCTTGTATCCTGAATAAGGACTTGTAATATCCAGGAACTGACAAATCAAACTAGACGTCTGGTCTTGAAACGTATAAAAACGCAGTGAACGAAAACACTTCAATATGTAGATGTGTATCACAACTGTGTAAACAAACGCGAGGTGTTCAGCATTATAACGATGAAAACATTTATGAGGTCATAGGTTCACAAAAAAACCCCTAAAATTTGTCCCTTTAATTTCAGTGATTTCAATACCTAAGACATGTGTGGTTTTCTGAACAAAGTTTAGTAATTTTCCCGTGATTATCGAGCTAGATTTTAAAATGATTGTGGCCCGAATCGGCATTGAGATTATTTTTACTGGACACGACACCACACTTCATTAAGTATGCGCGTCAACCAGTTGTCCAATTTTCCGACGGTTAAGTTAATGATTAACGATTGGTACCAGTCGTTAATGGTAACGCTGACATGCGTCTTATATGTTATTATAGCTGCACAAGTTGCCACATGACATCACCAGATGCCTTTTAAAATGGCAGTGTCGAACTTCTATTATAACTTACTTGCAGATAGACGAGTCAATGAAATGAGTCATACTGAAGTTATAAAAACCTGGAGATCTACGAACTTAGAAGGTGGCATGAAGGATCAATAAACTCGTGGACCAACAACAGCCATGTCTACGCTGACCTGAATGCAGATTTTAAACTTAAGGAGGTGTAACCACCAATCAGTGTGCAACACATTGGTTTGGCTAGGTGACTTTCGAGAAGAAAGTTTGCCTTCAAAATTTTCAAACAGGTATACAAGCATATACTGGTCTCTGAAACCGTCACGTCGGTTAATTGATTGATTAGTCAATGGCAAGCAGATTTATCTGTCAGTGAGTAAACTATCTTATCAGGCATCCCCTGGAGGACGGCTTGGTCTTACGTGCCAACTCAGCCATTAACCCTCTTCCAGGTTGATCTGTTAACAACATGAAGTCAACATGACGCTAATATTTATAACTAGTCTTTACAATGCTTCAAAGGATTCAAATTTTCCCTCATTAAAAATCACAGTGGCTGTTTAATATTGTATCATTGTATACCCAGTGGAATTCGTGATGTCAACGCATTTGACCTGCTATAAATTAACGATTCTATAAATGTAATGGACGATAATGTTGCAAGTTTTAAAATCGTTTCAGAGAATCAGTGGAATCCATATTATCAAGGTAATTCTTACGCAAAGCAGATTTGGAATAATGCAGGTAAAAGATAAAGAGTAAATTAAATATTATGTTTTTTACACATTGCCTTCACAGTCAGAAGATCCTGTGTTTAAACTTCTAGAAATGCAGAGCACACACACAATACAGACCATAATTGTCTGCTAGTGATTCTCTGTATGTCAAATTGACGGTGCCTTGTGCGAGGCTCTCAAGTGCTCTATTCAATGGGATCCAGGCAACGAGATAAAACCCATTTACTTTATAGAAGCGCTGCACGTCGACATTTCATTTTATCATCAGTTGTTGACTAATATGGGTCATTCAGGTCACCAGGAACAGCCTAAAAGGACACAATCACAATCTCAAAAGCAATAAAAGCATGGCAGGGCTTGTTCTTTCTTAAGCACGGTCCCCGTGGAGGGACCGTGCTTAAAGGCAGTAAATCATATGCTCTGATAAAAATTCTTTAATCTCATGCCAACATTTCAGTTCATGTTTCCAAACTTAGATATCTACCAGTATTTATGAAATTGATTTTGTTCACTGTTATGATAATACACTCTATACAACACATACTGGTTATGATATTCACAACAATCTGAAGCGTTCAGGTGCTAGTGACTTTGGTAAGTTTATGGTAGCCAGGCCATGTAATGATATTCGGACTCTCAAACTTATTCATTTCTTTTTCTCATCTACCACTTAACGGGGGTTCATTTTAAAGTTCTTGGTGTAATTTCACCGGCTCTTTTTTTTTTCGAAAATCGAAAATTTTATTTCTTCTCCATAGAGTTAGCACAGGAATAGCGTCCTTTCGGTAAATGTTAAGTAATTTGTTTCTCCAGTTAAAGAATTTGCACGGTGACCGCCTATATTTATTCTTGACTTTGAAATAAAATAATTGAAATATTATTAAGGAAAATTGAGCAGAACTTTATATGTAAGTCTTTATCACTTTCGAGGCGCGTACTACGTTACATGAAATAAATGCAAGTGGCCGACACACCATCGTGTGCCTAGTATCCCTCCGTTCTGTTGCTTTAGCGGTGCTGTCGAAACAGAAATATCTAACGTAAACCAGTGCTTACTTTCCAAACTATAGCGGCACTTAGACCTTTCACAGAGCTGCGAATGAAATATATTAAAACACATCGTCGCAGTGCTGAAACATGCAATAATTATGCAATGTGATTAGTTCTATACCAGCATAACATCATAGTAGTTGAGCTTGACTGAACCTCTGCGGTGACTGAACGTTGAGATCTGTTAAGTGCAAATTTGCATTATGTAAGGTATCCCTAATTTCGCTAGTTCTATTCATTTAGCATATTTAAAGGTTTTTATTGCACTTTACCGATAGGATGTTACCAGTAAACTATGTAAACTAATAATCGTCAATGACATAGTCCTCCCGGGATCAAGTGTCAGTACGGACTTTTTATCTCTTTTGGAATATGTAATTGATCGCAATTTGGGATCCAAGGTGTTGCTGAAATCGATCATTGCCGTGAACTGAAGTAAGACCATGCTGAAATGAATGGCTGCCAAGAAGCCATATTGGAACACGCCATAATACAGCCATCATTATGTTTGTCAGATTCCTTGTCCTTACTCCAATTTTGAATGAGATCTGCTTTAAAAGGATATGTCTACATAAAAGCTCTGGGTATGACAAAATGAAATAAAAGGGCCACCCGGTAGCCGAAATAGATTACAATATGATAAATTTGACACTTATATGAAAAATATTATAATATCCTTGTGCCAAATTAGAAAGATCTTTAATTGGCCATGTCTCTGTAATGTCTCAACACGAAAACATCATAACAAAATTGATATCCTGCAGACATATTAGATTTTGTTGCGACACCGATTGAAATGCGCATTCTTTGTATACCAACTTTGAAACTAATCTGCCGAAGCATATCTGTTGAGTGGTTCTGGATGTAAAAACAAAATGAATAGACAAGGTCCACTCTTGATCGTTCCATGACAAAAAATTAGATGTCTATGAATACAGTGTCCTTGTACCATCATGTTTAATAACATTAGGGCAGAACCCTAAGTAATGCGTCTAACCATGCGAAAAAATACCAAGTAGCCATACGAGATTGTATAAACTGACATCCATTATATGTCATCATACAGTGTTCTTGTGAACTTAAGGCCATCGTCTGGGCTAATGTCGGTCAAAATGCTCAAAAAACAAATTTTATTTTTTTCCTTCATTGTCACCCTCGACATGTATACTTTCAAGTAAGCTATATCATTCTTCAAAAAATATTAACTAAAATCGAGAAAAATCGCGTTTTTTTCCCACTGACCCCTGGTCAAATTTTATTTAGTCTAATTATATATTCAAAACAGGTAAATCGCTATTTTTGGTTGCCTAAAAACTTTGTTGAGTTATGGCATCATGTATGAAGTAGTGACCATTTGCTTGCTTATTGAAGCAGCTTTTTCAGAGGTAAAAATATGGCGTTGTGGAAATTGTGAGTTTGAGACTAATTGCAGTCTAAAAAAGCCAGATCAATGAGTAATCGGGAAGAAATTTGCAACAAATGATTCTGTTTTATATTTTGTGTGGATATTACTGTAAGGCATATGAAGATTTTCATTCAGGTATAGCAATTAAACCAGAAAACAAACCATATTAGACGTTATGGTGTCCATATACATAACAAGTAAAGAATCTCACATGAATTTCATTATCATGCTGATTATAAAATCAATGTTTTTTTGATAATTAACAGTTCATTTTTCACTTAGAAAGCAATTACAACCAGGCTTGTCGAATACCCTATTTTGAGGTCGTAAACTTTGCATGAAGTATGAGTATCACCTTTATGTTGTAAACATTTCAATCCAATACTCCTAACAATTGTGTTTTTACTGCATTCGTTTCTTGTGGCAGTAATAACTCTTGAACGAATGGTTGGAATGCAATGAAAATCAGCCAACATATGTGAAATTAAATACTTTACAAAATGAACCTCAAAAACAAGGTCATCCAATCATGTCATAGTAGAAACTTGACGGAAAGTTGTGAAATTTATTAATTTTTCAATCTTACCGAGATGACTATGATTTAATTTATATTGACATCTTATACAGTCATAGATTTAGGTTCATATTGTAATACATATACATCTGAATGCTACAGAAAAAATTCGGTTGTTGTATGACTTCTCGTTCAATAGATATCTTTGCCACAAATTTCCTCATATTTTTAACCCTGAAATTGTCGCCATGCCAACCGAATATCCGGTTTTCCCCCTGCACTGCATTTACCATCTACTGCAACAAAAAGATGACAAACTCTGAAAACAAGGTACTACACGGTTAGTGTTTTAAAATAGCCCAGACAATAGCCTTAAATGAGCTGTGCTTGTGCATGGCTGCATAATAAAACAGTGTAGAAATTAATAAAATAATCAGGACCAAATCTCTACGTCTCTTAGAACTAAGTCCACGGGGACTGATAAAAAGTTTGATTGGTTGTAAATAAAACACTAGCTTACCTTCATCGATATATTTCAATCATAGGGCCACATATGCTCTGGATCAATAGCTGTACAATTCTCTCCTTGATTTGAGTATCCGGTATGAGCACACAGTTCAATCACAACGTATGTGCTTACCTCTCTGTTACCTTGATCAGCAATGCATGGCAACTGAATTTGGGATAGAAATTTTTAGTCATATTTTTTTTATTTAATGACTTCTGTGTTATATTTAGATTTCTTTTAACGAGGTTTGCTTTAGATATGATACCATAAGATAATAAATATTAAGGAATAAAAGTAGCAAAAAGGAACTGTTGGGTCTGGAGACCGACAACCCCAAGTACAACAGAAAAGAACATGCTTGTTATCCTGACACTAACATGATCAGACAGAGTACATTTAATGGTTCTTGGGTTTTTAAAGTAATTTAATAGATATTATACCAATCATATGAGTGACAGCTCCTTTTGGCCGAGACCAATGAACATGGCGCACAGGGCACCGACATTCATTAAATTACCTGTGTAATAACTTGAAATAACTTTTACAGCGTAATTATAACTGCTGTGCAAGAAAGCTGATAAACGAACTGATAAATTCTGCAGTGTATCAAACACTGAATGAGATTGGCAGGAACTGAAAGACACAAACTCGAGTCCTGAAACCAATTATGGCACAGAGCTACATAAACAGCCGTTGATATGTATTTGATGAACTTTTGAAGAAAAACATCGGACCATAAGGATGTAATACCCAAAACAAAATAAATCAATCAAAAGAAATCAATGAAGTCTTCCATTGCTGAAATATCAATGCGTTAGAACAATTTTGTAACAAGTTATGGTCCTACAGTGGTCTATAGCTAATAGAAAGCTATCACAAGCCCTACTTGGAGTACATACAGAATATCAATTGGTACTGAGATAAAAATGGAGTCTTATTCTCATACATTCTGCATTGCCTTCTGATTTACAGTCCTCTTTTAATGTGATTTATTTTTCATCACACCGATAAAAATTGGGCCAACTGTTATAGCAAACATATATCGATCCAATTTATTTACAATATTTGGTTTCCATAATTATGCTCATTGTACAAGTAATTTTTCTTATATCTGGAAAGAGTTTAGACTAATCTGCCATGGATATATTGTTAAATCTAAAACATGTTGCTTCAACAATTATTAATACATTTTATTTCACTGCCTAACAAGTGTTTGTTTATATATATATATATATATATATATATATATATATATATATATATATATATATATATATATATACAAAAGTACCCATCTGCACGGCAATACTACATGGTGATCAGTATTCATGACAAATTAATACAGTTGAAGTATAGATCCTGTCATAAATAAGCAACCTAGCAGCCGATAGAGCTCTGCTTTGTTACGTAGACAATGACTCTAACACTTGTGTTGAGATCTAAGGCGGAAATCTCTGATAGCTCATTGCAGGATGACCTCATCAAAAATCGGAAAATAGCTGCAACGATACAGTACACAATTGAATATTTCATCATATGTTGAACATTTCACAATAAGATTATCCCTAAGAACATATTTATCAAATACCACAGCTGTCAAACAAGTATTTGAGGAACATATTCTTTTACAAAAAATGGCAAAATTGCCCAAAAATACAAAATTGCAGATTTCATCATAATTTCATACATCACACTTGTTCATAATAAATATCAAAGCTGTTAGACCAGAGGTAGATTGAGCGGTAGATTTTTCCCTAAATAGCAAAACCAGCCTGAAAGTACGATTTGTATATTTAATCACAATTTAAAAATCTGATTGAGGTCATACCCCGGGACCTGTACTCAATTACAAAAGTCATTGGACAGGCCATTTTGAAGAAGCAGCTTTGAATATAAAAGGTTGAGAGACGATTGATGCCGATACACATCCACCTATACTATTAGATAAGCTCTGCATATTGCTGACAGCTAATGAAGTAAAAACCTACCTAATGACTGCTTATATCATATAATGTAAAACCAATATCATGCAAGTGTGATGCCATTATTTTGAATCTATAGAACCAAATTATAGAACCGAAGGCAATTCAGATATGTTCCCTACTGATTATGACAGGATTGAAAATGGCAAGAATTTTCAACAAAACATTGTTTTGCGATGGCCAAGGCATCACGTGTTGCATGGCAGAGGCCGCAAATCAAGTCAGTTCTATGCTCAACATATCAACCTGTTCCTATATAGATGTAAAGAATATTACTTAAGCTTATGCTATCACTTGCTCCACACATTGCATTGACACGTTCACCAAACAAGCTGACGTTATAGATGAACTAGATGCAAAGTTTCCACAGTTGATACCCGGTATTCTCTACTGAAAAACCAAAGAATGTGTTATTCCATGCCTCTTTTACCAAAAGACGCCCAAAGGGATTCAATGGTATCTTGTTTGTGATGCTTCATGTCCTATCATCATTTTAGTTAAAGTGACCCGGACCTAATTTTCTTTAGAACCTAACTAAAGTCATACCAAACAATATACATACAAAATGTGAACATCAAGTTTCAGAAAAGATTATTTGACAAAAACGTGAACAATTGTGCAAAAATTCAAAGCAGCTGATTTTTGGACCAAAAATGAAAATATTGCCCAACATATACGAATATGAAACTTCACCACATTTTGAAGACACTCAACTAAGGTTGCCCTCAGGAACATCCTTACCAAGTTTCAAAAATATCACCAAGAGGTTCAAGAGAAGATTTTTTGACCAAAAAGGGGAAAAAATTCACCACAATTTGGATAAATCTGATAGTTTAACCTAAGATAATGAGTACCAAGTTTCAAAACTTTTAGACAGGTGATTTCAGACAAGGTGTTTTTTTTTTCCAAAATCAGGAACTATTGCACGTTTTCAAATATGAAAATTTCACCACAATTTGCACAAATCTGACTAAAGCCACCTTTAGAAAGCTAAATACCATGTTTCAACCAGATCTTGGATGTGGTTCCAGACATTTAGCATCTACAGGATTTTGCTATTTTTTTACCTACCTTGCATATTTTTGACACTAACATCTTGATTTAACAAATCACATCTCCACATTCATGTGTACCTATACACCAAATACTAAGACAGTTTGTGCTGCCTTTTTTATTTTTGGATGTGGATGGACACATACACACGTACACCCATACATACATGTACAGATAGACATACATACATAACTGATCTACCATATAAGCTATATTTAGTACATATGCATATACCAAACGCGAGCTGAAACATGACGTAAGCATGGGAGTACCTTTGAGGTAGGTGACATTGGCCATATCTGCCCTCCTGACATCTGGTACGTAGTCGCTTGTTTGGGCAAAATATAATTATATTGTACACAAATGATACACGCCAACTAATCAGAACAACTTTCTGAGATTACACATACAAGAAGTAATTTGTAATTTTGTAATTGTATTACTTCAAGTCAATGCATCCATAAATGGATTTTCATGCATTGAATAAAATACATGGACATATACAGAATAAAAATAAATAAATAAAATAACTCAATAAAAACCAGTAGTTAAAAGTTATAAAAACTACACATCAAAAGATAAGCATAAAAGTTAGTGAGCACCGTGTATTCAATTAAAACAAGCAGGAAGTTGACATGCAAATCGGCCGAGAAATGACTTAGAAAAGAATAGACAGGCACAGAAAAGTAGTTTAAATTATAGTATTGGCAATGATGGATGAACGATATTTGAATGAGCGACTGTGGGCTTTAGAAACATGATATTTACTTCTGGTGTTATACTGGTGAATTGTTGAATTTTTTGTGAGAAGGTCAGACAAGTAGACAGGAACTTTTTTGTTGATACATTTGTGAACTAGATTTTTTAAGTGTTGGTCGTGCCTTTCCTGGATAGTTGGCCAGTTGAGTGAATTTCTGTAAGATGTAACATGGTCTGACTTTTTGAGTCCACACTGAATGCGAACTGCAAAATTAATTATGCGTTGTAGGTTGCTTTTGAGAGTAATATTACAGTTGGAAAAGACAGTGTCACAGTAGTCTAAAAGGGAGAAAACTGTAGCTGAGATAATATTTTTGCGAACCTTTTCTGGAATACATCGTCATCGTCAATTTCGTCAGACGATAGCCACATGCTCGACGGAGGTAGGCAACATGGTTGGACCAGCTGAGTTCTTGGTCAAATCTTAAACCTAAACAGGTAGCAGAAGGAGATGCTTTGATTGCAGTACTTTGATTGGAAAGAACTTTTATGTGATTTGGTATTTCTTGAGTTGTTGCCTAGTACCGAAGAGCATGTATTGATATTTCGAAATGTTGGGTTTCAGAGAATTGAATGGAACCAAGTAGTTAAATGATGAATTTCATGTTCCAGATCATCGTGAAGGTTGTCAATATCAGAAATTGTGGACGCTTTTAGATGTTTATGTCATCAGCAAAACCATAAATTGGTGTTGTGGAATGAAGCCATGCGGGGAGATCGTTAATGTAAAGTGAGAATAAAATCGGTCCACAGACACTACCTTGAGGTACACCCGTTTTGACTTGAATAAACTTGGATGAAATGTTACCAATTTTAACACACTGAGTACGGCTGTTAGGTAGCTACTAAACCATTGAATTGTAGACGGGTGAAAATTGTAGCGTTTCAATTTACTGAGCATAATGTTATGGTTAACTGAATCAAATGCTTTGGAAAGGTCTAACATGAGAAGAGAGGAAATTTTCTTATTGTACATGTTATCAAGGATGTCATCGGTTAAGCGCTGTAGTAAAGTAGCTGTAGAGTGTTTGGGACGAAAACCGGAAAATGTTGGAAAGAGAATATTATTTGATTCTAAAAATAAGGTGAGCTGGTTGCAGACTAAACGTTCAAGAACTTTTGACAGGGTAGGGAGTAGCGAGATCGGACGGTAATTTGTAACATCTTGCTTATCTTGTTTCCCTTTTTTAAAAATGGGAATAATTGTAGCTTTCTTCCAGTCAGTTGGCACTATTCCCTGAGATATAGACATATTGAATACATACGTCAGTGAAGGAACAATGGCTGGTATGGACAGTTTGATTAAGTGAGAGTCAAGGTCGTTCTCTGACGAGGACTTGTTAGATGGCAGTGAAGACAAAACAGAGGTGACTTGTTCTTCTGTAACACTAGTAAGTTTGAAACTGTTCGAAGGCAATTTTATGTGATCCAGTAGTGGTTTTGCAGAATTGAGCTCTTCTTGGACAAGCGTACCAACGTTGGAAAAGTAATGGTTGAAGTTATTGGCAAGGGGAAGCGGATCATCATGAGCAGGTAGTACATTGCAGGAAGGATTCAATAAATTATTAATCCTTTTCCAGACTTTGTAGGTGTTGTCGATGTTTTCATTGATTATATTTTCGTAAAAACGAGATTTAGCATTTACTATCTCGCTTTTTATCAAGTTTCGATATTTCACAAACTCAAACCAGTAGACATGAAGGCCAGTGCGATGATGCATTTTCCGAAACCAGTCACGAAGCTGCATTTTCTTCTTTATTTCTGTTGTCATCCATGGGCTGGATTTTGGTTGGCTTTTGACTTTGATGATAGGTGCATGATTGTCAAGAACACTTGTATAAAGTGAATTCCAGGTTGATAAGGCAGTATTGATATCGTTGCAGGCATTAACATGATTCCAGGGGAGATTTTGTAAGTCGTTAATAAAGTTATAAGAATCAATTTTCTTGATGCAGCGTATGTATTTGAAGACGGGTGCAGGACGTTTACGGGGACACCGATATGGAAGGACGGTGTAGATCAAGTAGTGGTCACTGAGAGATGTTTGAAGAACGGAAGATGTAGCTGGCGATATGGCGGCAGGAGTGATGACTAGGTCAATCAATGTACTGGTTTTGTCTGTAACACGGGTGGCATTGTTGATATGTTGCTTCATATTGTGGAGATCCAATGTTTCACGAAGTTTATTCGCTTCAGGCTTTTGACTAAGTAAGTCACAATGAAAGTCACCCAGGAGGGCAAAGTGTTCACCAAAGGCTTGGCATGCATATGCCATGTTTGAAGAGATTTGATCTAGACTCGAGGCGGGAGGCGTGGTTGTTTGTAAATACAGCCAATGGCAAAGTTAATGGTTTTTCTGATGTAGATCCAGAGTTGTTCAATCTGGTTGGGATCAGAATTTTTGGGACATAACTTGTCTAGTACATTCACTTGAAAATTTTTACGGTGATAAATAGCAAGTCCACCATGAGATGAATAATGTCGATCATGTCGGATGAGATTGTAACCGTCAATAGAAATCTCAGCATCTAATGTGTTTTCAGTTGCCCACGTTTCTGTAAGCAAGAGGACGTCAAAGAACTTTGGCAGAGTCAGGAGTCTCAGTTGATCAATTGAGCTCTGTAGGGATTGTATATTCAAATGACCACAGGTGAAGTATGGAGTAGATTCATGCAGATAGGAGTTGATGACTGAAGGAGTTGATTGATTAGTATTTACCCGTGATTGTAGAGGATCGTCATGGTTATCATCAGGGGTGAAGTAATCATCGCTTATGAGATCGGAAACAGGACCAGGATTTGACTCAACGTCTCCAGCGATTATGAAGAATTTGTAGTTGAAACTGGCTGAAGAGTTCACATTGTAGTGTAGGCGACGGTGGCTGTACTTCACTTTCCATGGGGTTTTCAGATGAGCTTTATCGTTACAAGTTGCAGCAAGAGCAAGTTTATTGTTTTGGTACTTATCAGTCCCTGTACATTGAATGGTGGCAGCAAGGATTATTGTGAGCAAAGTAATCGTTGCATTCATGATTCAGGTGGTAGAAGCTGTAGCAGACGAGGTGGTAGCTGATTGGTTGATGAGTTCCTAGGTATGCAGCAGGTGTGGAGATCACAATGATAGCAACAAGATTATGCAGTGTCGGTGGTTGAAATGGTTGCCGATATCCAATGGTGTAGAAAATTAGCATAATGCAGAATGGTGATCTACCTTCAGGGTCAGGATGAAAGGTAGTTTTTCATCCAAAGCTGAGGAACGGTAAGCTCCAGGCAAGGGTTTCAGGCATCCAGGTATGGCAGACAACTTTAAAGAGGAGTTGGCAGGGCAGGATGAATGTGATAAAGTCCACAGAGGGTACAAAACGACGTAAATCAGGAGCAAGGGAAAACACGTCTGTCAGCATTGATCGTGTCCACGTGTACTGTCTAATACAAAGTGAAGCTGTAACATGCAAGATTAATGCTTTATTCAACATTTTGTGTAGCAACTGATACACTTCCAATGACGTTTTGTTATTAAACAGTACTGTGGTTTAAAAACATGTGTACATCTATGACATTAATGCGTCTAAAAACATCAGAATTCAATTTGCATATAAATATAATGCTGTTCTTGAATGTTGGACTGCAAATAATTGTTGTATTGAATGTTCTCTGTAATGCAAATCAAAAGACCCACAGTTCTACACTGAAACTCCACCATCAAGATAGTATGCCAGGAATTTCCTGAACACTTCGGGTCTCACGCCAGCGATTCTCTTGTCTCTCCTTTTAATTGTCAAATAAAGCAATTTATTACTCTCCAACCACATCATGTTTTTGATTCCATCGTCATCTCTCACTTTCAGAGTGTTCAGCTGAAAGCTGGCAAATGACCACCGCTGTCCATTGGTATCGACAGCATGCGTCACAATGGGAGTTTGCAAATCAACATCTCCATTCTGCAGGACGGTAAATGAAACGGTAAAATGATCATTATTCCCTCAAACTACATGTAATGTGCTTCAACTGGTATGTGGATGGAAACTTGAGTCTTTCGTGTCCAGCAAATATTCTATTGCCTTTCAAAACTCATTATTCCTAAATGTATATTGCACTATCATGGCCACTGAAAGTAAACACTATGATGAAAGGACAGTACTCTGTATGAGCACATTACTAGTTTTTTTCAGCGACATCAATAGATCTCATCATATGCTGAAAAGCAAAACAGATGATTACGGTGACTCATGGGATTGAAATACAGAAGATGATTGTCATATCATGACAACATTATCACAATAATGATTGTCCTTTGATTATGTTTCTTGGTATTTCTTGTCCAAGAATAACCAAGCATCAGTGCTCTTATATCTGATGGTTGTCATGGTGATTGTGGGAACAGATCATTGAATCTTTGTAATACTGCAGAAATAACGTGCGTCAGTCAAAAACTCACTACACCAAATTTTTTTCGCTACACGAAATATGTCAAATGACAATTTCGAATAGGCACTCATACCATTTCAGGTCTCACTACTGCCTTCATGCATAGCCAAATGCTTAGAGAATCTTCTAAGTGGCCTATGCAAACAGTAAACTGTTCTCATGGACTTTGATTTGTGTGAGCCAAAGGCTTAGAGAATCTTCTAAGTGACCTATGCAAACAGTAAACTGTTCTCATGGACTTGATTTGTGTGAGAAAAGTGATGGCAGAAGATTACTTTGATTAACCTAAAAAATTGTCATACAACACTTCAAAAAGAAAATTAGCTGTGAAAATACTATTCTTACACTCTTTACACCAACAATCTGCCCTCATTGTTTCAAATTAAAACACAACTTTAAGTTAGTTCCATATTCCTAAAGCCCACTTCTTTTCTTTTAGATACCATGCATCTGTTCTTGCTAATATGTTAAACAGCTAAGTTACTTTTTCATGACTTAGTTTAAAATGTTTAGTTGGCTCATTAGCTTGTAAGTGATTTTGCTGTTCTTTGCCATTTTCATCTGCTTAATTTCCCTTTCCTTAAAATCCCTATTTCCTGGTGTTTGTTTTAAGTGTTGTCATTTTCCATTTGTTTTATTTTCTGTCCGATTTTAGTCCTACTTGACAGTTTTTAATTTTAATGTGCTGTATTCTATTTATTCACAGCATGAAAAAATTATTTATGAACGTATTAATATAAAAGAAATGAAATGAAATGAACTGACCACTTGTACACAACTCTTAGCTGGAAGTGTAGACAACAGTGATCTGGCAAAGCATAGTGGTGGCCATCAGAGCATCGAGACAGTACATGGAAGCAGATTGTACTCCTGCCAGTCTGACTGTATTGTAAAAAAAACACTACAAATAAATACACTGTATCAGGAAAATTCTCTGTTGTGTCATAATGGAATATTTTTCATGTTTAATCAATTCTCACTCGATTGAATCTTACCTGGATACCATATTGTAGCTTTGCTCTACCTGAACAGTTGCCGAAGGCAAAGTGAATTAATTTGGCATCGAGATGCTCAGGCAGCCAGCCATCAGTGTTCTGTACCAGTAGTGGAAGTAGTAGATGTGCATGTGGGTAGGGGGATCCTTTGGCTAAACCTGAAAAAATGAACAGACACAGTCCCCTCCTGTAATTTAACTGATTTAGGTGATTAAGTATGTGCAGATTTTGTAAAAAAAGATTTGTATGCACACCAGTAATTCTACTGCTTTGTGTGACACTGCTCTGTAGCAGTGCTTCAGATACGTGATAAAAACACTGCATCTGTTAACTGTGTCTGAAACGTATGTGCATTATGGCCACTGTATAGCCATGTATACGTACACGTATGCATCTTCCTATAGCTGAAGAAAAGTATCTCATAATACTCAAACTGAATGCCCGGTTAGTCATTGAACATGGGAAGAAATGTCATGCACTTATTGCTGACATTTCGATGAAATACTGGAGCATTCACTTTTACAATCTATTATGCACAGGTCGCAGGGAAAAATAGAATTCTACTCTTATTTTCTTGAACTTGCGATGTAAAATATTATGTTGCACAATGTGATCCATTTTGATAAAAAGTTGTAACATTGCCATCTGTTGTATCAATTAAAAGAACCATACTGTGAAAAATTATGCTACACTCATAAGTATATCATTATAAAACCATCTCTAGTGATCAACATGTATTGTAATCCCTACTTCTGCGGATGTAATACAATACAATATTATTGAAAGTTGGACTGCAAATAATTGTTGTATTGAATGTTGTCACATGATCATCTCTGTAGTGATGTTATGATGCCAAGTCAATGGTGTAAGCGACGGGGTACAATGACTCCAACTGAAACGATGTCTCCTGGATTTCTTCATCTGTTGCCAGTCGGCAACAGAGGTAGCTTTAAGGTGATGAGAGAACCTACCCTTCCACCACTCTGTATGCGATCTTTGCCTGTTTGCAACACATGAAAGACCAGGGAATATGAAGTTCGATTTAATGAAAGATCCGTTATTTTTAATTTTCTATGCATTCCCTAGAATTTTGGCTCATTTTTTTCTTCAAGAGAAAATCGACTAAGAGATTTTAATTTGTTCATAAAAATGAAAGTCTATTATGCACAGGTCGCAGGGAAAAATGCTAAATGTCACTTATTGCATGTTTACAATACTTGAAATGGCAGGTTCAATGAACTTTTTCCAAAGAGTCTTACCTCTGTGATATGGTGCTGCTAGCGTGTAGTCATTGACAATGGCTATCTGGAGAAGGTTGGGATAATGTGGTTTGAGTTATCCACACAGGTTTAGAAAACACATTAGCTGAGTATAGCTGTAATGTGAATATAAACACAACTTTAAAAAAGAGCGATTCTTCATACATAGGGGAAAATGTAAAGTGTAGAATATTTCAGCCATGTACAAAATTGGAAACATTTTCTCAATTCACAGAGTTTACATTGTTACTCGTAGGCAGGAAGTAGACTGAACAGATTGAAAAGCACAAGCTAACACACACAAGACCTATACCGAAACAGTAAAAAATCATAGTGACACAATGGCTTTACGGGTAAACACTGAAAACACCTACCAATCTGTTGGGTGGAGCCCATCTTTTTCTTCGTCTCCATGGTTTTCTGAGAACAGTTCATCAAAGAGTCGTGATTTCTCTATTGACCTGAACACTTCATCTTCCTGGTTTGGTATCTCCACTGTGTCTGCCAAATGTTGTAACCTTGATGGGATCTGAAAAAATAACGCACATTACAGCTGGGTTCAAGATTGATAGAGAATGGACAAATCGTCAAGACAAAGTGATTGTAGAGTTTACTGACATTCTTTCATCGTTGAAGATTGCAACAGCAGTGTTGTCAATTAGGGACACATTCATAAATAGATCATTGGCATACACCTGTACAGAAACTGTTTCATAAAGTGATTTGAAATAGCAATTTTAAAACGTTTCTTTATGAATACTGACACAAAATTACTTAAAGTACAAAGAAATAATATCTGTTACTTACGTTTCATGCATTCTGCAATCTTCAGACAGATTTGGAATGAATTTAAGCTTCACACTCTCATTTATATGTTTGGGACGGGTCATTCTCTTTGTAGTTGGTATTAAAATCAATTAATAATGTTTGTTTCGAAGACGACATTTTGAAACGACTCAGGTTGTTTGTTTTACAGCGCAATTTTGCCAGCATTGATAATGTCCAGCTTTCTGATATACAAAGATTGCATCGCTTGCTATGTTAGAGTAACTTGATGCTTTGTCAATAATTGACCACGAGACGTCAAATCTTTGTCCATGTCTTTCAAGTTCCAAATCAACTTCGACAACTCTGTACTACTTCTGTATCTGCTGTTACTAATACGAATGTTTTATGTAGATACCGAAGCGCGGCTTGAAGGTGTTATCGGTGTTATAGGCCGATGTAGACTTTCTCCCTGTTGATAATCTTTGTCTCGGTGTGTCTAGGAGGTCACCCTGTTTTCGAAAGTTGGACTAGGGGGATGAGCACTTTTTCATGTTCGCTAAAAGATATCGACCCTTCGTCCAGGCCGAAGAAACTGACCGGTCCCTAACACTCTTTCTGTAAAACTTGTGAAGTGACATTTTGTTTTCGCAATTTATCATACAGGACACTAAAAGCGCAAAGAGAGATTATTGAGATGTTCTAAAGTTCTCATTTGAACTTCCGAATATAATAAAATGCAATTGTTTATGTTCAGACTGCTGGCTGATGGCACGGACTAGCTATCAATATGTGAGTAGAACTATGCTTTTTGCCCAAGGCCCGAAATGAGTTTCGTATCGCAAGCAGAAATTAATAATCATTGTACGTATTTGACATATCACAGCGTATTCAACATATCCACCGACATGTGAAAGACAATGCAAATAGGATAAACAAGGCAAACATGGGCCCTAAATGAATACACACTCTCAACGTCCTTGTATACCATTTATTACTTTTCCAATCTACTTTATTACTGCACTTTGTATGACGCGCCATCGCTCTGTATACAACACGACTTCATTGTGATGACTTCACTTCTTTTGAAGTACTCAACAATCCAATTGGTTTACTGAAGACTTCACTATATCTGTCTCTTTTGATAATCCCATTTGTTTTGTGTTCTGTGCAATAGTCTTTATAAGATGAATGGGTAAATATGACGGTCATTGTTTCAATCCTTAGAGGGTGTTTGCTTCTTGCAGGTTCTTTGTTGGACGTTGGAAAGTGTTACACAAGCGTTTCGTACGTACGGGATGAGATAACTTAGTTGGAGAAACGACATATGAACAATCGAACGCGAACATCTCGCGAGAGGGCCCTAGTTATACGAGAAAGAACGAGACAGCTATTTTCAGTCTTCAGAAGCGTGGCGAAGGTCGTGGAAGTTGGAGTGATTTCACATATTTTGAAATGCCTTGTTTTACAATGGATTAGCATTTGATCGTTAGAAAGTCAAAAAAATTCGATTGGAATGCTCGGGTATGCATCGCGTATGGCGCCATTGTTCGATTATTGTTGTCAAGGGCCACGGGTGTATGACGCGAAATTTGCAGCTAAATTTACCATAGTAGATCAATTTTTATCGTACTCAAACAAATTTTTTACGTTCCTTATTATCGGAAGAGCATTTTTAGTGTAGTCTCAATGTAGGGGTGTTTTTGAGCTTTGGGCTTTTTTTTCTCGATCGTGCTTTACGTGTAAACCTATGGAGCACCGTATCTTGCACGGCAATAGTGCTGTGAACGCGTCGAACGGGGTCCTACTAATTACTGCCCGTCACTGCCCGTCACTGCCCGTCAGGAATTAGCCTTCCAATTACTGTAATCAGTCGATATTCAATACCAAAGACCACTACTCTTTGTAAAAACGAACGAAATAATATTCCAGATCCGAAAAATGTTGATTTTCGAACGAGTAGCAACGCTAATCGTGTGATCGTACATGCATCACCATTGGCCATACATACTGCCCGTCGACGTCCGACCACTGCCCGTCACTGCCGTCGGGAAATTAACCTTTCAACGACTGTAATCAGTTGATATCTCATATCAAAAACATTACTTACTATACAACCAAACAAAATTGTCGTCCCAGACCCCAACAACGTTGATTTGCGAACGAGTGGCAACGCTGACGTAATCGTTCGATGTCCGAACACTGCCTATCATCACTGCCCGTCGAGTAGAGAACTTAGCGCTCCAATGGCAATATTCACGTTAGTTCTGAGACAGGACTCGGGCATTTGGAGTAAAACAGACTCTTATTTTGTAGCTTTCTATTATATAAGTGGTCTTTGGTATTGATATATCGACAGATTACAGTAATTGGAAGGTTAATTTCCTGACGGGCAGTCGATGGGCAGTGACGGGCAGCGACGGGCAGTAATTAGTAGGACCGCGTCGAACGCGACGGTCGAACATGACGTATGCGCCGTACATACGTTACTACAACGTTGTTCACTTCAAAATTTTCTGTCACATTTACGCTCAAAATCAAATAAATCTTATTGAAATCGTAATTTCTCAGGTTTTTGTCGATTTTTTATTGTGTTGAGTGTGGTCGAATTGATCGGAATTTCTTACATTGCTTCAGTCGTATGACGCCTCCCCGTGCAGTCCCGGCCGATCATGAAAACTGGGTCAGATCACAAATGCTATTCAACGTTGTTCAAAAATAACGTGTGTCCGCTTATAATATATGACCAAGGTAAATGATATGACAGTGGTACGATGTACAATTGTTTACAATAATAGCTGTCCGAGTCAGAATCAGGTTGTGGAGTGACCGTGATTGAATGGACAGCCATAAGACGAATATAATTAACATGTCTGCCTAAAACTCAGTGGCAATCAGTGGCATGTTTATTCGAGCAAAACAAAGGTCAATTGGCAGGTAACTATGGTAGATCATTCCTTACTTGCCAAATGCGTTAGAGAAAGTGACAAAGTTGAATTGAAACACGGTCAATGTTAATTCAAAAAATTAAATTTAACCTTCCATATTTTGTTACTGGCTATGCCCTTTCAAGGTCATTATGATAATATAAGCCTTGCTGTTTCAGTAGTTTACCAAACAGAGGGGTGGGAAGTTATGTCACCTATATATATTCAAGCTAACGTTTTATTCTCATAAGAATATTTTTTGTATTTTGTGTCACAGCTGGTACTCTAAAATAATTACCCTCATAATTGTCAGCTGACTATTCGTCCAGTTGTTTAAACTTTGAACATGCAAATTTTTTTTCACAACTGTTTATAAATTCTTAGAAATTATTCCCTGTTTCACACTGTACAGAGGGGGTTATTTCCAAATCTACTTTGCAATGAATTCAAAATGTTTTGGAGAAGGATGGGAATGTATACATGCTAACATGTACTGTGTTTTTGAGCATGTGATTTTATTTTTTGACAACACAGAGGGTTATATATACTTAGTAAAGGATTTCTTAGACTCACACAATCACATTTTTGGATCAATTACAATTTTGGATAAACACAAATAATAACACGCCATACTGTTGTAATAAACACTTAGTGGGTAGCCAACTGAATGTTCTACAACAGGGCAAACTGATTACTGTATAATTTCACTTTTATTAAAGTGTAGCGTCAGGGTTATAATTTTAACATAGTGTAGCCACTGTCTGTTCTTTTAATGTTTACTTTTCTGATGGCTACCATGATGTGATGCATATAATTAATGTCACAAACCGCGATTACATTAATCACGTACCATTTCAGTTTTTCAAGTGATATTTCAGAGTTTCATTCCAGAAATGCAAAATTAATACCTAATACTGCAGACACAATAAAGATGTGGTATTGAAAATAACACTTCAAACATAAGATATCATATCAGTTTATTTCTCAAATGCAAAATATTTTTCCCATAGGTGGGCAATGATACTGTATCATACACACCTAGTATTCTATAATGATATATCCAACATTCCTCAAAGGTGTTGGTTAATGTTTTTCTCTTTTAAGGAAATTTCTTTATAATGCAGACACAACACAAATATTCAGTATTTATCCTTGCTCTGATGAAATGTCATTTAACTATTTCATTATGGGTGAAGAATGATATAATATAATATAAATGTATTTTATTAGGAAAATAGTGTGTATTGGGTATTGATGGCTAATATTTACCTCAACGCAAACAATTCTAACTGCACATTCCATTTCTTTGCATGTAGAAACGCAAAAAAAACAGCAATGTAAAATTTTAGTTATGTTCACATCTAAGCTGAAAACTGAAATTAAGAATTATTTAAAAAACACTTTTCAAAAAATTGTGTCAAAATGCCAAATTTCACAACAACAGAACAAAACCTCAAAACTGTTCCTTCAACTTTCAACAGCATTTGTGGGAAAATGCTGATTCAGCACTTTTCCTTTTTTGATAAACACATCATTGTGTACCTTCTATGTTTGATATTTAGAATACACTTTTTCCAAACAAACAATAAGTCTTTTTTGAAACAATATTTCAGAACCTAACACTGGTGGAAGGAAATAGAAATGCTTCAGTCTCAATTGATACCCAACGTTTCAGGACCCAAATATATCATAACGCAGGTTGAAGTACCTACTTTAGTAGAAGACGGTGTATTCTATGCAATTGAATTCAGAAAGTGACAGAGGAAGAGTGTTTCTCCTCATCTTATTTCTTGTCTCACTAACTTCTACAAAGTATGCATTTATACAAAAAATGGAAATATTTGCTCTGAATTTGCACTCAATGCCACTACTTAAAGTGTGCTAAAAATACTGTTTAACAGATTCTTTTCAAATTTCCCTTGTGATATATATCATAAATTGCATTGCAATGATAATTATAACTTTTATTTAATCATAAGCCAAGATATATTGTGAATTTATTCAGGCCAATTCTTTTAACAAGTATCATAAACAATAACAACTGTAACCTCCAGGGCTCTTCTGTCTGTTATATGTTACGTTTGGCCGCTAGAGGGCGCTGTTCTACAGAGCGGAATTTTAATTGTTTGGTATTCTTTCCTCCAATTAAGTTACTACAGTTGAAACGCTTGTGGTTAGAGACTCTGCTACTGTAAAGAATTCATAGAGACATTAACACAATTCAAGCAGTTTACTATTCACAGTAATTATTTATTTTTATTTTATATTTTATTTTATTTAGTCCATCATCCAACGGGTGCTAGCCCATTTACAGGATGAGGTACCCATAACCCACTACCCCAATGGAGCACTGAGGAGTAAAGTGCCTTGCTCAAGGGCACAACACCGAGCTAGAGTCTCTAATTCACCGTCCCCCGAGAGTGAATCCGCTACTCTGGATCTACCGGGACTTGAACCGGGTCTCAAACTCACCATCCTCCGATAGTGAGTCCGTTACCCTAACCACTGGTCCACGGTGCCTCCTGGGACATTGGAAAGTGTTAGAGACTCTGCTCCTGTAAAGAATTCACAGAGACATTAAAACAATTCAAGCAGTTTACTATTCAAAGTAATTATTTATTTTCATTTTTATTTTATTTTATTTAGTCTATCATCCAACGGGTGCTGGCCCATTTACAGGATGAGGTACCCATAACCCACTACTTTCCAATCTCCAACGAGGCACCGTGGACCAGTGGTTAGGGTAAATAAAAATAAAATAAAATAAAAAATAAAAAATTAATTTTTAAAAAATTATAAAGCACATTTGAGGACAAATAATCTTTAAACAAGTGATAGATTGAGCTAACTTATATCCATAAAGGTATCTACACAATGAACGTGACTTCTAATGGTTTAATCAATATTAAAAAATCTCAAACTAAAATGCAAAAGTGTAAAAATCTTTTGTAGACTGCAACATTCATAAACTTTGTAAAAATTACATTTTCGTGCCAGCTGAATTAAACACGACGTAGGGCCTAAAATAAAAAATAATTCGTTTGTCATTATTTGTATATCGTGTTCTTTACACATAGAACATCTTATTTTAACATTCCTTTGACCATAATGTACTTTGAAATGTGGTTGAACAGTGTTTCAAGGTGGTTATGATTTATCATTATCTTTTATTAGAAATACGATAAATATCGATACGATAAAACAACACTTTCAACAAGAAACTAAAGTAAGAATAGGATAAAAGACAGCGTAATAGATGAGTAAAGTGTTCACAATGTACAAAAGTGCTTTGAATTCTTTGCTTAATGTTTCATCGCCCATGTTACTTTTTATAAACACGGAAAAAAATCTGAGGCCGACATGTAAAGCGTTTGCCAATTTTACAACCATAGGATTCTGCATTGTCCTAAACTGTAAACCAGCGCTAAGTGCAGCGGATTCGAAATTATGACTCCAATTATTAGGCACAAGTGAACATACTGCTTAGGGGCAAAATATGTTTAGCACATAAACTAGCGGTTCGACCATAGTTATGCAATTTAGTGACAAAAGTCGATCTTTTTTTATTGCAGTCATAACTTCAATGTAAACATCCACATACAAATCGTCCCCAGGACAATCTTTTCGGGGGATGCTGAAAGGTGGAAAATCATATTTAAACACATAAATTTAGTTACACAATGTCTGGCTTGAAGAACGTGATCGAAGTAATATTGTGCTTTTGGCCGAATAATATACCTTAAAAACAAAAAACTGCGTTAACAGTTTTGTTTTACAATCTTTTATACTATACGAGACTCCTGAGAAGGTGATACAGATAGTATCCTCTTCAGTGTCAAGTTCTATGACATTAGAAAAATCTATATTAACTTTACATTGCCTTGGAATAGAATAAATTATACTACACCATTTTATAAAACTACACTGTTTATACTATTTTATACAGAATTCCAATCCAGGACTTTACCGGATCTATCTAAAAAATCTCTGACATAAACAAAACCAGCTTCATAAAATTCTTTATAGAAAGCACTTTTACCTTCAATGAGAATCTGACTATGGTTCCAGACAAACTGATTAATAAAATTAAGTAAGCTCTCTCCAAGTTTGAAGCATGCTTTACTTAATTCAGACAAGTTAATAGGCAAAAACTTAATGTCAAAATTACATTTCAAAAGAAAGTGAATACCCCAAAAACCTTTAATTTTTTTTGACGAAAACAATTTCCATGGGTGGGACACATCATCATCACAGAATCGACGAAGCCAATGGATTTTTTGTGCTTTATGAATAGCATAAATGTCTGGCATACCTATTCCACCATCTTTAATAGTTCCAATAACAGTATTGCGTGATACCTTATCTGGGCAATTCCACAAAAAGGAGAAAAGTAACATATTAACCTGCATTAAGTGATCAGTATGTGGCTCAGACAGATTAAGAACGTGTAGAAAACGTGAAATACTAAGGCTTTAATGATCTGTACTTTCCCTAAAAGTGAAAGTCCTCCCATCTTCCAAAAGTTAAGAAAAATATTTAAGCCTTCAATCGGCCTAGCCATATTCAGACGTGCAGCAATTTTTTTTCTCATAGGAAATATAAAAGTCGATCTTGGTTTTCGTCGAACTTTATCAGTTGCAATAGACGTATAGATAGGTAGATGGACATGCATATTTGTTGGGTCACGTGACCGTTGTGAGAACAATTAGTATAATATAAATTTGTCCACTTCAAGTTCCTGTATTGTCTGCTTTTACTAAGATGGAGTAATACAAAAGATATTTACATGTCACATCAAAGCAAGATATCCACAATTCTTTCAGTCGTAAAACTAATGTAAGATTATGACAAAAGAGCACGTCTGGCTCACAAGTATATAATTTACAGCGGTGGACATGTGGCAGTACAATTAAGATGTCTTTGATGTACTATTCATCAGGACGATGACGCATCAATCTGCGAACGTCTACATCATGGACAGTGTGTCTTGGATTTTAGCAAAGTGAATGGACAATGTTTTCATTTTAAACGTATTCATTTTAAATGGTGCAATTCTTACGTTGCTGCGGTGATCGGAAAGCGGTTTATTAACTGATAAGTGCTTAAATACAGGTAAATTTCGAACATTGTATCTATTGATTTGTAGCAAATATGACAAGCTTTGACGTCGATGTCATTGCAATGATGTAAAATTATCAAAATACAACTTGTAAAAATGTGAAAATTTCAACCAATTACTTTGATTTTCACTTTCTTAGCTTCATTACATTCTGACGTGAAATTCTAACCCTACCATGCCATGGAAAATATCAAATATTTCCAAGAAATACCATCACAATGTTACATTTTGCAATGAAATGATCAATTGAACATTAAATTTTTACTTTCCCAAATGAATGATATTAAGACATAATATTCTAACCCAAAACAAAGCAGAGAAAATATCAACAATTCCCAGAATGAGAATATTAATATTCTTGAATTCATAACAATTGCTCTTCAATAAACCAGAGCACAATTCGTCGGTAGTTTTACAAAACGTACTATTTAAATCAATTCACAATTTCAACTAATGGCTTTTATTTCACTTGGAGTCATTTCTTTTCGTCTAAAAGCAAAATTGCAAGCCAAACTTGGTCGAGAAATATTTAGAGTTTTGGTGAAAAAAGTTTTTTTTTACTTTATTTTGGTGTTGTTGTGCTGTAGAATTGCATTTCCTGCAATACCCGAATATACTCTCGTCTCATATTTTAACGTGTTAATTACACACTCACACATTTAGCCATTACTGAGATCTAAATAAACTCTCCTGCTGCCTTCATACAATGCAATATACTCGGATCTCCAGCTAAATTTACATCTGTCAGATTTTCATCATGTATATTCAAGATTTTCTTATTCTCATGTGACACATATATTTATCTAATTGTATAAACACTGACTGCACGTGGCTTTACCATGAAAGCGTTCGTGTCCAAATATTACAATGTGTTGATATTACTGTCCAAATAGAGATGCAATATTCATCATGATATGACACTTTGGGTTGACATTTGTTATTCGTAGTATTTTGAAATCATTTCACCAGCATTGCTATATTTATCACACGGCCACCCTGGTCTGACACCAAAACAGTGTTGTCTGTACCAATTCTTATCACAGGTATTCTCACTTCACCAATATCTATTATTTGTTTCAACCTACTCTTCGCATCGCACACTAAAATGCATTTGTTGCCATCGTCGACAATGTAATATAACTTGTTGTTTGATATTTTTACGTCTATTGGTTTGAAAATTTTTGGTAAACTATAAAAAGTGATCGTTGATATGAGCTGTTGAGTGTCTTCCGTAACTATCTTCACAGTACCAGGCTGGTCATCATCGTTGTCATGAACAGTGTTTAGATTACAGACTTCTCCTGCTCCATTACCTTCCCTTGGCAATTCTCCGACTGTGCCTTTAAGATCTGCCATTAAAAATGTAGGTCGAATATAATACTGCATTCACAAAGACTCGGTTTTGTAATCAAAACATAAATTAAATAATATCTGTGGCGACAATAACACTGTATCTTTGGGTATTAAATAATTATGTACAGCCCAGTAAACATGGCAATATAATAAAACATTTTCAATTATTGTAAAAAAATACGCAAATATCCATAATTTAATCCGTCGGGCTTGTGGGTTAAACGTTGTTTTGTCTTCTTTTTTATCGATGTATATTGTTAGTCAAGCCCATCACAATAAAACGAAATGTTGATACTGTACAGCTAAGTGTAGTATGAGTTAATTAGCATAATTAGAGTCGCCGCTTACATATGACATTTTGCTCGCAGAGACAGGATTCAAATAGTCTGTATACTTTCTGATTTCGCTTATTCTTTTCTTTCACCATGGCCTCGCTGAAGTCGGTACAGAAAATGTATGTAACATCAAGTAGTTTGCGTGATATACCAATATACATACTTTCAAGATATATATATATATATATATATATATATATATATATATATATATATATTACCAATATACATTTTTCAATATATATATATAAGTAAACTTGCGATATATATATATATATATATATATATATATATATATATATATATATATATATATATATATATATATATATATATAAAGACACACAAAACATAGCAAACAACTACAAGCTTGGAGTGGTTGTTTGCCTTCGATGTGGAGTTTGTGGACGTAAGAAATGTCAGCATGTGAGGCGCACTGAAGACGGAGTGTTACAAAAACAGAGACTTTGTCCTGCAATACAAGCATGCTAGCTGGTCATTTGTCCTCGCTCAAGCCACTGTTCAGCAGCATAGTCATCTGACTGCCTTGACCGACCCGTCTGATGTGGCTGACTCAGTCTGAACTAGACAGGCGGGTGGAGACTCACCCTCTTTTCCTTCAGCTTCAGTAGCGTAGCCCAACAGTTCGTGCTGTATGATTTTGCCATCACCCTGCTAGACTCTCTGGGTAACCCAGTGGAGGATGTGCTGCAAGAACATCCACCAAATAAACCTCATATCCTGATGTATGGTGATAGCGATAAGTTGTTGAAGCTGCATAATCTTCGAACATACCTCCAAAGACGTTGCCTCTAGATGTTCGCCGCCTTCTCACCAAAATAACCTTAAGTGGCCCCTGACAAAACAATTATGAATTCGAACATTGAGCTAACATGCATTCAGCAGGGGAAAAATAATCGCAATTATACCAATCCATAATCCAATAACAGTAGGTCAGAATTCATAAGACAATAGTTGTAAACATAGACACAAAACAGCACAGAACAGACAGTAAATAGACGGTACACAACACAACAAAGCCATATTCATGAAAGAAAGATATATGGAACTCTGGTGTTGCATTTAGAGTGCTAATGGCACGGCCAATCCGTTCTATGATGCAGCAAGATCTGCGCTGGTGTTGAACGAAGAGGGTGTAACCACCCTCTACCTTCTGACGGATAAGCAAGGAATGACCAACAAACTGTCCTTCATCACTGGCGGGACACTTCTCATCAATTACATCGAGTACCAGAAAAATGGTTTGTCAATTACTAGCGGACATTTTGCTCAAAGCAATGAATAAACCTCTACATCTGAAACTGGCTCCGCACAAAACAATAATAAATTCAAACAACTGGCTGACGTGCATTATCAACAGCGGTGACTGGTATTGTAGTTACAGCGCTAGTGGCACGGCCAATCTGTTCTATGATGCAGCAGAATCTGTGTTGGGTTAGAATCAACAGGTTAAACCACCCTCCACCTGCAGACGGCTAAGCAAGAAATGACCGACAAACTGTCTTTCATCACTGGCGGGACACTTCTCATCGATTGCATCAAGCTGAGCACCGAAAACGAGTTTGATCAATTACTGGTGGACGTTTTGCTCAAAGCAATGAACAAACACCAGGTTGGTGTTGCCATCAGATTTGTTGGTAATGATTTTCGTGTTGATTATTTAGTAATGAGACTGGACAAATTCAGTTTAAAGTCCTGGAATGGGCCACAATGCGAGTCGATGTCAACACAATTGTCCTCAAGCGAATCATTCTACTGGACGTCAAATACGTGCAACAACTTTTGAAAAATAAAGAAGTCAAAGATATACTATCTCCATATTGATAGGCCCTGGCATAGAGACAGCTTGTATGGATCCCTAGAATTTCTCTCCAACAGACATCAAAGACGTCAAGGACGTAGCGTGAGCAAAGAGAAAAATGAATGATGGAAAGATCTTAAACCTTGTTCATTAAGACAAGTCTGGAGGTATGGCCCTGAGACTTGCCGTGCAATGCAATCCTTTTAAGCTCACGTGTTCACACGTGGGCTAATGTTATAGCGATGTCTGCCTGTCTGTCCGTGTGTGTGTGTGTGTCTGTCTGTTTACACGATAACTCAAAAACGTCTGAACAGATTCTAGTCAGATTTGGTACACAAGTACTATATGTTATTTGCAAGAACTGATTAGATTTGGTTAGTGTGGCTTGCATATTATTGAAGTTATGCAATAATATCATATTTTTTGCTTACAATGGTTTCCCTATGGAGACGGTAATGACAGTGTAGACATATATCAAGAAATACTGCACAAAATTTCATGAAACTTTTCACAGATGACAATCTCAGAACATTATGATGATACTGTGAGTGTCTTGTCAATTATCTGCTCATTTGCATATTTAATGAACGTTTGTTATTAGTGACTTAGCTATAAAATTCCTGCACCAAACTTGATGATACATGGAACAAATATTGATCTAATATATATCTAATTATTATTAGAAGCATTGGGCAGTGTCAAGTTAATAAATAGCTCATTTGCATATTTTATGAAGATTTATAATTAGTCATATAACTCCGATATAACTGCACCTAATGTGATGAAATCTCCTGCAGATACTGATCTGACTGATATCTAACTGTGGTGTAAAGCACTTAGTTGTGTGGAGATAATTAAGAGTTCATTTGCATATTTAATGAACTTTGTAACAAGGTATATAACTCTGAAATTACAGCGCCCAAGTCAGTGAAATCTGGTACAAATATTGATCCGATAAATATCTTATTTTACTGACAAGCATTTGACAATGCCACGTTAACAAAGAGCTCATTTCCATATTTTATAAAGTTTTGTAATTAGTCATATAACTCCGAAATAACTGCACCAAATGTGATGAAATCTGTTGCAGATACTAATCTGACAGATATCTAATTGTGGTGTAAAGCATTTACTTGTGTGGAGTTAATTAAGGGTTCATTTGCATATTTAATGAACTTTGTAATTAGTGATATTACTCCAAAATTACAGCATTACATTTGATGAAACTTGCTACAGATATTGATCTGATAAATATTTAATTGTACTGAGAAGCATTGGGCGTGTCAAGTTAATAATTAGCTCATTTACATATTAAATAAAGTTTTGTAATTAGTGATTTAACTCTGAGAGTACTGTGCTAAAGTTGATGAAACCTGCTACATATAATGATATAACAGATATCTGATTGTTCTTATTACACGCCTCACACGGTTGTCGATTACATTGGTATGAATTGGGTTTATTGACAGGAATATTGAAAAACATAATACAATTAATCCTCGCCAGAGATAGTTACTCTGGCAGTAGACCGTATACACGTCTAGTCTTAACTATCAGTAGTCTGTCTGCCACTCCGCGTCAGTGCTCAATTGAACTGCTGTCAGAATATACAATGTCTGTCTTTGTTCTTGTGTTTTGTTTAGTGATTATCTTAATGAGGTCTGCAAATGTTGCGTAACATCTCGTTGCTCGTTGTTCTGTCGCTTTAAAATGAGACAGGTCAAAGGTACAATTGTTTTACACAACTTTATAACAGTAAAAAAGTATGCAGTAATTCATGTCATACTGTATTATTTCATGCGTCCAGTAGTGTCTAATAAATGTCAATACATGTCGAGTCATCAGCAGTCAATTTCAATGCTTGATAGCTAAGTTTGTAATTTTGTCAAACTCAAAATCTGTACACGTCATTCCTTCCATTCAGAGGTCACATTAGCACGTCAAGTTGAGTAAATG
Organism: Ptychodera flava; assembly: GCF_041260155.1. Lineage (NCBI taxonomy): Eukaryota > Metazoa > Hemichordata > Enteropneusta > Ptychoderidae > Ptychodera > Ptychodera flava. The sequence continues at coordinate 2,666,434 of NW_027248353.1, read as the reverse complement.
CTAAAATTTTCTAGTCTATTTACTGGATATCCAACATTCTGTGAAGCGTACTACTATTAATGAACCTGTTGTAAAACACGTGAGCATATTCAGTTCATATCTGGTTCAAGCATTATATGCATGGATACCCTTGTCCCTTAAGGCATGACAATAGAGGCGAGTGACGTGTTCGTTGCTTTGAGGGTTCTGGTCTTGGAAGAAAAGGCAACTGACATCTATTCAGCTGCTTACTCATATGTGGCGTTCACACAGACAAACGAAACTATCCCGACATCGGAGAGTACTTACAGATCTCTTTAAAAGCCCTATCAGTACTCTACCAAGTACCATCCTATAAAGACAAGCTTATTTTAACTCAGAAAATTAAAATAATAGATATCCCCACTTATCTTACCAGCCAGTGCAACAGTGATATTCAGTTCACCTTATCTCCTCTGGTTGATGGCCCAGGATTGGCGTGGTTTGTGGTGCTGACCTGTCCCTCCTCCGAAAATATGTTGAGGGGCTTATTTTGTGAATTATGGTTTTAATGGGTTAAGTCGTCCAGACCCCGGGATATAAATTACTCATCATGACTCAGTGCCCAAACCTCCTGGTTTAAGCCAATCTTATATACGATATGGCCATGCGACAGGTCTCGGAAAAGGGGAGGGGAAATTGCCCCTTCCTCCACTTGCAGCAGAAGTTGTCGTGGCTGAGCGTACAAATTGTTAACAAGGTTTTCTTTCCCGTACATAGGCATCAAATTGGAGACACCACAGCATTTTCTCTCTCACATCGAAGTCGACAAAGTTGCGCCACAAACTGCAGCTTTTAAATATGTTGCTACTGTTGCTTCAGAGGCTGTTGATACTGCTGCTGCTATGCCCCTTCTGAAAGAAATCCATCCAGGACCGCGAGTATGACAGCGTCATGAGGAGACCCTTGGGAGACGGATGCAGAAGAGGGATCAGGTCTAGATCCCTCCCTCCATACCCTTTGCAGCCTACTAACGAAAAGTTGTTGAGGTGTTTCGTTTGTTTTTTTAAGTATGGCCTAAAATGGGACATGTAATCAGAGCTGTTAGTCTACATAGTACTCATGGTCACTCGATTAAAGTTCTTGTTATGTTTATACAAGTTCTTGCAAATAGTATACCTATCACAGGCAAGGTCAACCCCTAAAATGGTAGAGAGCTAGTGGCATGACAGTGTTGTCACGTGCGCGACACCTGTAAACATGGCAACTCTCAGTGTGAACAATAACAATGGCCGCCTCTCTCCGCTCCGTACAATTGAGTGTGATCGAAATCAGGATGGATTTAAAGCAGAGGAAAGAGCTTAGTCGGTAACGATTATGATGATATAATGTACCTTAAAAATTCTTCCTGTGCGACTTTTTTGAAACCTGGTATTTTATCTTTGGTATTCATTGAGATATCGATAATTTTATGCTTGTGGTGTCGACTTCTTCGTATAGGTTATGAATGAAGCCTGTTGAACACAGGATAAGGAGATATTGGGTAATGAGCCCTAAATATTACAATATATATCAGGAGGTCAGTCACGCCACTGCGTCGCTCTGATGTGACAAGATTCTTGCTGGCCATTGTAAAATATTGCTTTATCAGTGCTAAAATGAGTCCCTCCGTTAGCGTAGAAGCTTCATCTGCCTATTTATTCTTCACGTCAATAATGCTAAGTCTGGGCTGTAGAATGTCTCTTCAATGACGATCGCCTCTGCTAATGTTATTTAGCCTTGTCTGAACAGATTTCATTTAAACTTCTTCAAAAGGTCGATGTGCAAATCAATTTAGTTTATTGTGCAAACTAAAATACCTACCGGGCAGCCATTTAACATTTATTTTCTACCCATTACTAAAAAGTTGTGCCCGAAGTTTTATCTTCTGCAGATAATACAAGGACAAGTATCTATGACGTGCGTAATTGTAGTAAAAACAATTGAATATGGCTGCCAGGTAACCATGTCGTTGCAATTTTCAAAGACATATGTACATTGATGGAGATAATATTATTCCAACGTATATAATATTATTCTTGTTCACTTGCATGAATCTTGCAAACTTAAAGCTTTTCACAGAGTCACAAATCATTGAGCAATAGCGGCATCGCACTAATCAATGCTTAGCATGAAAATTATGTTTACTCATTGTGGCCACTAATAGAAACGTTATTCACCTTTCTGTTTGGAAGAGCGGTGGCCGGAAGGATTTGGTTATTCTTTGAAATAGAGAATATCCCGCCAATTGATAAATGAAGTATACCTATCATGCTAACGCATGGGAGTACACTAGACAATATTATATGACAGTGTACATACACTGTAAAGTTAAGTGTTCAAGGATAGAACACCAATTAAACGCCTTTTTGTAACACTTTTTGAACGCGTCTAGACGTTCAGAAATTTAACACTAAGTGTTCAACCAACGTTCAATTTTGAACACACGTGTGTAGATTTTGAACACTATGTGTTCATCAGATATTATATTGAACACCATGGTGTTCCATATCTGAACACACGTTGCACATATGTGTTCAAAAAATTGAACGCATTTACGCGTTCAAAGGGCTGTAACACTTTTTGAATGCATGGACGCCGTTCAACGATAAGTGTGTTAAAGGATAGAACACATGATATGCACTTGTTGAACACCTTTAATTTTAGGCGTTCAGGGGGTGTTCAAGCCTGGAAATAACAAAACGGACCACTGATATTCAGTAAAATTATTTTATTCTAAAGTTACACAAAAATTCTTTGAGTAAAATACAATTATTTAGTGTAAAATGGGAAAATCAACATTGCCACTTTGTAAAGTTTTTCAGAGGCATACGCCAACGGTGTTAACACCTCCTATCAAAACATAAACAAAAGAAATTCTTATCAACACTGTCGATCGTTTTCAAAAAATATGACCAAAGTAATCACAAAACAGGTTTTGCTTAAATATTGTGGACTACGTTATATGTTCATATTTGTGAACACGTACACAAACATGTTTTGAAAAAGCTCAAAATTTAGCTTACTTATTGTGTTGAAAACACGTATTCGTATGCAATGTTTACTCCGTTTTTGTAAGATGGTTTAAGACATTTCTTCTTGTATAGAAAATTGTTAATTTCGAAAAAAGTTAGTCAAGGCATCTCTGATGCACATGGTACATAGTTGTCCTCACTTAAGTAAACATAACATGTCATGTGTCACAAAGTGTCACAGTAAGGCACAACAAGCAGAAAGTGGGTAAAGTGTGTCCTGGCAGTGTAATACCTATTTCCTTGTCCAACAAAGTCCTCCATGAACGAAAAGATTGGTTGTTTGTAATATCTTTAAATAAAGATAAATATGAAAGGAAGTGTACTGGCCGTTTTAAAGAAAAAGCTTTGGATGTAAAAAATTAAGAACGATGTTACACATTCACCTAACCTCTGCGTCGCTAACAGCAAAGCTAAAAAACAGTAACAAATCGAGAACAAAAGATGTGTTGATCTACAATACAAATAATCTAAGATTTGGTAGTAGGCTATGATCAATTAAATGTTACTGGAGCATAACCCTTTATAGACTTGAAGTATCCTTCATCAGATGCAAAGGTGGAATGAAGAATTGAAGCAGAAAGCGACAGAAAATTCGGAGTAAAAAACTCAGAAAATTCAGAAATTCAGAGTGTACATTTTTCACCCTGAATTTTCTGTCGCTTTCTGCTTTAATTCTTCATTCCATTATTGCATCTGATAAGGGAGACTAAACGTATTTGAAAGCTTATTCTCCAGTAATATTTAGTTGATCATAGCATTCTACAAAGCTTAGATACATTCAGAACAAAAATACCGAAACTTAACAAAATTCAGTTACTGACCCTCGAAAGTTACTCTACATTAGAGATGAACTGAGGTTCTCGAGCATGTTTCCAGACAGCTACCTCTACATTCATCTTCTTCAATTTCTATACCATCAGCTTCTGATTACCAGGTCAATCCAACTTTTCACATCCTGAAAATAATGACAAGGTGGCCTTTATTAGGTTAAGGAAAAGGGGTGACTTTGGTATACAGTGCCTCTTTTCGATACTGTTACAAAATATTGGCTTCTTCTTGTCATCAACTGATGAAAAGTAAAAAAAACAACTCTCATATGCTGAAACAATAGAGTGTACACTCTGCGATGTTTAACTAATGTTTTACATGCGATTGTGGTTACTAAAAGACATGTGTTAGCTGTAATTACGCAGCGGTAACGTAGCGTATCGATCGCGCTCGGGTCAAGGGTCATCGCCACTGTAATGTGGTGATGACGCTCGACCCCATGGCCAAAACATCGCTGCGTATTCACAGCTAGTGTATGGTATACCAGCCACTGAAAGAAAAAAAGGTTTCTTCACGTATTTTAGCTATTGCAACGTGCTATACAAATAATTTCAAAGGATAATAATACAGTTGCTTCAAACTTTAACACGTTTTACTATTTTGCAGAGAAAACTTACCCTTTCTGGTCTTGCTTCCGCACGATCACGACCTCGGCGTGCGTTTATAAGAAACATGTCGCAACTTCCGTTTTGATGCATGACGGGATAAGAAAAGGCACCAAACTTGAACACCAAGTGTTAAGGATTAGAACGCCTCTTGCACTCCAATGTTAAAATTAAAACGTCTATGGTGGTTATCTGATTTATTTTTTCAATATTTCAAAATTTCAACCCGTAATAAACGTGTAAAATTATTCTGTATACTTCTTTTTTTAGAAAAAACATGCTTTCAGCAATTTTAGACTGGAGATATTTTTCACTTAGTGGCAAATTCGTTACATCAAAATCCGTGTACGTTTGCCGGACAGCGAGGCAGTAATAAATTTAATATAGCCATAGAAAAGTAAGAAACACTAAAGATTGTTAATTGGTTTACTGTATTGTAAAATTTCTGTAATGCTGAGTTTTTGAACACTTGAAGGAGATGGTTGTTAACACTCCGTGTTCAGGTTTTGAACATCAGTGTTAATAATATGAACACTAGTGTTAACAATATGAACACTAGCCGTTCAAATTTGAACACCGAAATCTACATTTTGAACGCGTAAAGACGCGTCTAGCGTCCGCTATTTTTACAGTGTACATATTGTGGCTTGTGAAAGATTTGCATCATAAATTATTAGTGTATCGTGAAGCATACTGCACAGCTTCGTAATTGTATGTCATTCCTTTGGTATTTGTTTAATAATCCACAAACCTTGCTCGCAAAAGAGACTTTGTATGAGCTGATCGATTTCCTTACACTCCGTAATCCTCTTCGCAATGATTATGATTTCGTCAGGCAGCTTCTGTTGAAGCTCGGTCAGTCGCCTCATCTCATTGTCATAGTTCTTTTCGCATAAGTCTAATTCCGCATTTACTTCGCTAATCTGAACTCTTAACTTCATCGTTTCTGTCTCATAACTGTCGTCCATGTTTGAAAGTTCCCACGTCAGATTACTCATTTTATTTAACAGTTCATTTGTCCTTAAGAAATTCTGCTCTGGCATAGCTTGTATCTTTCTATTTACTTCATCAAGCTGTTCCATAAGCTTTTTTCTTTGCATATCCATATTCTCTATAATGGATGCTTTTTCGAGCTTAAGCTCATCAACCTTTACCCTTAGCTGTTGACCAACTTTCCATGGCCTTGCCTTTAGAGATAACCATTCGACTTCCATCCTTCTTTCGGCGGCTTCGAAGACTTTACCTTCATCAACATAAATTGACTTTAAGCTATCTCTGTCATTCTGCTTCTCTTCAGCTCATGCTTTCTCACGCTTGCATTATCTCTTCCTGCGTTCAAATGTAACTGCAGGGCATCCTTTTCGTTTTGCAAAATGCTGATATCAGGTGTCTCTGTAGCTATCTCTGAACAAATAATGAACAGTACAGGAAATAATAAATACGCAGAAAAAATGCACATCAAAATCAAGAGGCTGATTTTACTATTTCAGTACTTTTCAACAGAATGACTTAAGATTCTCAAGTTGTTTTGATTAATCATTCAATCAAAGTAATTCGTTTACTTTATGTTTGTGAATAAATAAATTGGAAACCTTTTACCTACTCTCTGTGATATCCTGTTTACACTGCAAATATTTTTGGTAATCTATGAATGTTTCCAAAGACAGCATCCTGACACCAATGTCATTCAATAGTGGTATGGATAGAAATGTTTCATCCGCCATCCTATCTAACCTTCCACTGCTATAGGCATCCACAAGGCATCAGCTGCATCCTGTGAACCACACCCTATGGTAAAGTTCAGACTTCCTTTTCCAATGTCTTTACCTTGGAGTTCTGGATGAATGTTGGTAATCTTATCCATATATACCTGAGCATTTGTTTGCGTGCTTTCATGCCTAAAAAAGTCGTCCGACGTCATCCATTTGTCTGTCATTTTCTGGTGCACCACCTTGTACATTCAAACGCACATCAACTTGACCTGTTGAAAAATCATAAATACATTAATTGCATAGCCCAACCACATTTGAACAACGACACAAATAAACAATACGTAAATGATTTTTAGTATAACCCAGATGTTAACAAATATGTAAATTCTGTATAACAACACTAGGTCCGTAGGCTCTGGATTGCGCAGTAAAGTCAACTGATTATACAGTCAAGCCATTGTTTAGTGTGTTTGTCACCTTCAAGCTTCACTAAGACAACAGTTTACTGTATGGCTTTCCGCTATATGGCATTTCAATGAATAATATCAGAAAAATTAAACAAGTACAAAACACCGCCTGATCTCTTAAACCAGAAAACATGATCATATAACAGGAAAATTAAAGAATCTCCATTTGCTTCCCATATCTGAGCGAATTAAATACAGGTTACTTCTTCTTACTTATTAAGCGATACATGGACAGGCCTTACCATATCTCTGTGAGTTATTACTTCATATATATAAACCAATACAAAATCTCCGCCTAAAATCCAAATTATTGCTCAAATTTAGACCCTGAGTGTTGTCCTGTGGTAAACGTGCTTTTGCAAATACTGCACCTGTGTTATGGAATCAGCTCCCCTAGAGGTTGGACTATGTGATAAACCAATTACTTTCAAGACAAAACTGAAGACATCTGTTTTTAAGTGGCTAACATCTGACTTTCGCCTTTGAAATTTTGTCTACGTGCACTTGTGACTACATTTTGGGGGATATTTTTTTATTTTACCGTGATTTTTGGTCACGTTAAGCGCCTATGAACTTTTAAGTAAATACTGCGCTCTTTAAATGCTCGTATGATTATATTGTTGTTGTTGTTGTTGTTGTTTTTATGAGATCATCGATGCAACACTTTTGTAACCCATTCACAAGATTGTCTTGTAACGATATATTATTAATTCATTTGAATGCCTTACCCGATACAAAAAGGAAATTAAAGTTGCAAACAGTATTCATTGATACAGATATCGAAACAGCTGACACCAGCTTATATCAATTTGGCCTAAAAAGGTACTTTCTTTTCAAGTATTTTTATTTTGCGCAACATCCTCTTTTGTTATGTTTTCACTTGTTTATTGGTCATAGCTTAAATGTCAACAAGATAAATGACATGAAAAGAGCCCACACAGAAGTATATGACAAATGGTTTGAGCAAACGTACAACTTTCAAGTGCTGGTGATGTAGTTTTTGATTCCCTTTGCGATTGCTCGATACTCGTGAACGTATTTGTTGACTTTCACCAGCGTATTTTCCAGGTACCAAATGACCGGTTTCAAAAGGATAAACTGTTATAATATCGATAAAATATTGTGCTCACTCATTCCGTGTGTTAGGCAATTGTGTACACACAACATCACTTATGCAAGGAAATTAATATTAACATTATGTCAGAAAATACTTACTTGATTTTCCGTTTTTGTCATCATTTCCAGGATCAGCTTGGCTTGTATCTTCCACGTTATCCGCTTCAAAATCACATTCTTGTGTGGTATTATCTGTGAATGAATGACACAACAATTAAAGAAACTATATATTGCAAAAGAATCACGGACTTAACACACTTTGACGACCCCAATAAACCAGGAATTTGCTAGCCCAACAAATCGTTGTTGCTGAAAGAAAGTGTCATTGCGGAAGTAATTGGACACTATCTGACACCTTAAACGGGAAGTTACAGGACCGTTGGCGCACAATAGGGGGATTACTAATGATGCATAGCATCATTTTGACCATACAATAAATTTTTGACCATACAATAAATTTGAATAATCATGATGGGCACTTTCGGCACATATGAAGAGGGGTCAAATGGTCGTGCAGGGAACATATTTTGAAGCATACGCGTTCCATGACAAAAAAGGGAACGTTTTTCAGGTCATTTTCGACTCTAGCATAGTAGTTATATCTTCACAGACATAATATGCAAGATTCAATGACAATGGACGCCTGAAACATGGCAAAATTATTGGATTCTCGGAGTAAACACGGCAAGTCCGATCAGTAGCGTGGTTTTTCATATTTGTATGGACTTACGATAATCCTGATTTTATAGGGGGAGTTCCTGTTTAACTTAGCAAATGTTTGTATACTCACCATTTCCAATCTTACGTCTCTTTGCCGCCAGTTCAGTCTTATAAATGTCAGAATTTGGAGAGACGTTTGTTTCTGTTGTGTGACCTGTAAGTAATATCCGATCTTTGCACTATTACATGCAGTATGGGCAACATCAACAATTAAGGTTTTTATGTGTACGCTTTTCATGCGTAATATTGCAAAATAATCATACCATGTAGAATTGTAACATGAGACAAAACGCTTGTAGGGCCAAAGAATATATCGGAATTAATGGATACTCGGGGTGACAACATTGTTTCCTGAAATCCTCAAAGTTATGCTCAAAACGTATTTTACGGAGAATATGTGTTTTTAAAATCCATTGTTCGTTTATCAGAAATCAACAGGTCTGATTTAAGGTTATGGCACTCATAATGCATTGCTTCACACTATTACTTTTTACTTTAATGTTTCTCTTTTGATGCAAGGAAATTCTGCATTTTAATTATGAAATAGGAACACTTTCCTACCTTGCGCAACAACAGCTACATCCGACGGATTGTCCAGTGTAATGTCTTCATGACGGCATACGAGTTCAATCAACTCCGTTTTCATTCGCCTTGATACCTCATTTGTTTTTGCCTTTAGAATGCCTCTCATTTCTAAAGCCCTCTTCTGGTACACTGGATAATGTAACACCACCATTTTATTTTGTCGCATAGTTTGCTGTGACCACTTTTCATATCAACTGATATATCATTCGAGTCTAAATCAGGCAAATATTCCATGACAGTCTTGAAACTCGCCGAAAACAATGGTACTAGAAGTGGAGTTCCCGTCGCGATCGTAGAGAGTGACAGTATCATCGAGTTGACGGAAGATGGAGGTACTAGTACTAAATGTGATTGCTGCAGTGAAGTAATCACTTCAGTAGCTTCGAACGACTTTGTAAATTATTTCAAGATGGGGATGGGGCTTAAGATTTCTTTTTATGGTATCCTCGCGACCTTTAGCTATTGAAACAATGATCCACTTCGGAGGTTCATTTCCACTGTCATAAAAAGATTTGGCCATGCTATTCATAGCTTTTGCCACTACCGATTGTGGGTTAACTCAGCGATATCATTCTCGTCGACGAACATCAAAATTCGAAAGTTTCCACTCTCTGGAATGTTTGTTGGGCATGCAATTTCGAAAAGATCATCGTCTGGTGTCAGTAATAAAGCAAGGTGGTTTATTTTTGTTTCGAAACATTTATAGAAGGAATCGAAATGTTTGAATATTTCAGAACTGATGGAAATAACAGCTTTTGCGTCCCTGCTACCCTTCATAACTATTTTTTCCAAATCTTTCGCTTCTTTTCGTTGTATCCTAGAATACATAAGGGCGTGTCCAGCTTGTAAGGATTGACAAGATAGAATGACGCATGAGGAAAGGTTGTTTCTCTGATCGCGAAAGCTTGATATGATGTTACCATACTAAAACCGAAGACCATCTTCACCCTCTCGATTTTCCTGATATCAGGGAAGTATAACTCATGCGTTTGAAGCCAGCTAATATCTTCTTGAAAGTTACGATAAAATTCTGGGGGATCCGGATAAATGACGTTAACGTCGAATTTTCGAAATTCATTTTGATCGTCGTTATTAACTTTGAAGGCTGTGCAGTATATCGCTAACCCTACTGAATGTAAGAAATATATCAGTTGCCGAATAGCCGCAGCCACACCACCGGTGATTGGCCAGCCTAGATACGAGCAGACAACTAACGCAGCTGGACGTTCTTTATCACTGAAAAATAAAAAGAAACACAGTTATGATAACATTTTACTTTTGCAAGGCAAGGCAATGGCGTGGTGAGCTGCATGCATTTTGATTTCATATTTGTTGAGTTGGAACATATGAAAAGGTTCAGATTTAAAGGTTTAACAACTCAACTAAAAAGGTTACTCTGAATTCTCTGTAGCACTGTTGGTTCAAACCTTTCCGTAGCCCTCACTTCCGTGTAGCTGAAATCAATGGGAAATTTTAAGAAGTTCAGATTTAAGTTCAAGGGGCATTCTAAAGAGATATCATATGTGAGCTTGTCATATGGCCTTCACATGTATTACTACATGATAGTAAGTTTCGGGTATGAATTCAAAGCAAACTATAATCGTGTCATAAAAGTGAGCAGTCACATGTACCAAATTGGTAGCATTTTGAAATGTCTTATCAGTCGACATAATTACCTTATACCGCAATGACTCTTGTCTTTGGAAGACATCCTGTCTATTCTTTTGATGGTTAAGTCAAAGAAAGCGGATATTAATCCTGATCATCACCGTAATCTGGAAAAGCAGGAAGCGAGATTACATAAAATGAGCGTGGTTATCATTCAATATAATTCTTTCAATGCAATCATACTGCATACACCTGTTTAGCCAATGTTTTAAAACGAGAAACATACTCTATCATCAATTGAAGATTTGCTTTTTCATATGTGAGATTATGTCCTTATGATAACAGTGAGCGCTTGTGTGCCACGGTAAACACTGAAATTTGATCGTTCGACAAGTTACATTTGCCGTATTTACTCTTAAATTTCCCGTAAAACTCTTCAAACTGTTATTTGTATCGATCATTTAGAAGAATTTCGAGCTCAACATGTAAAAAAATCAAAAGCGTTCGGTGTATTCGTTTCCTTTCACGCCGCCACACCCTCTATTTTGATTGGCTAAACTATTGTTTACTTGTTTATCAAGGATGACGTAAGAGGAACGTCGAAGGGCTCGAACTTCGAACTCTGTTTGCGATCGCTCACACGTACACATACGTAGCACACATGCCAAAGATAGCCAAATTAAGAGAACTTTGAACATGGAAGCGAACGCTTTTGATTTTTTTACATGTTGAGCTCGAAATTCTTCTTAATGATCGATACAAATAACAGTTTGAAGATTTTACGGGAAATTTAATAGTAAGATACGGCAAACGTAACTTGTCGAACGATCAAATTTTAATGTTTACCGCGGCACACAAGCACTCACTGCTATCAGTAGCATGTAGGACACACAAGCGCAGAATAAACTGCATGCAAAAGTGACATTCTATTGTAAACAGGGAATGTCCGGTGAGAAAACTACTGGCAAAAACGTCTCTGAAAATGTTAACTGTTTAATTGGCTCCGCTGCGCCCGCAGTTACGTGTGTTTCGATGTATGATGGCCGCCGTGGTACGGGGGTAACGGCGGCCACCGTGCATTCATGGAGCTAGAAACGGACGTCGCCTGTTGTCAATGTTTTTGCTTCGCTGACAAACAAACTGCTCTTCCGGATACTAAAAATCATCCTCACACTATAATAAGTACATGCAATTTTCTTTGTCGTAGTTTTTAATCGGTAATGTCATGCGTTTTACTATAACGAGCATCAAACAAAAGTGAAATGAAATCTTGTAGACGGTATTTTTTGTGTTTACAAACGAAAACAGTTCCGGGTCAAAGTTGGTAAATACTCATTAACATAAAGGTATGGCATAATGTTTTTGGTATTGCACTGCAGTGCAAATACCGGTAGTACGCGCGCGCTTCGATGCAAGTAAACTGTGGTACATATGTAATAATGGTCATTTAACAACATCAAGATGGAATTATTAGCTTGTGTACGCAAAATTGTTAGGTCTCAATATTTATTGAATTACTCCGCAAATGAAGAGAAAAGAGCACCGAGGTGAATGATTTCCATAAGTCGCGTGTTCATCAGTCAAGGAACCTCTTCTTATGGAGGTCGTGGTTGGTCAAAGCAAAGGTTGTTGTTGGTTATAATGACTAAACTCTAACATTAAGTGCGGTACACTTCAATATTGAATGCGGAAGCCTTATTTTATAAATAACTCTGAATAGCAACGTACGTCTGAACATCTTAGGCGTATTTGAAACACCAGGGCACATGATTTGCTTTAAGAAACCTTCCTTTAAAAAAAGACAAAACAAACATCCAATATCAAACTACTGCTGGCTTTTACAATTCGACATCTCAGCATGAAAACATTCCTTTGAACATCCTATGCACAATCCGCAGAAATCTGGCTACAAGTATTTTGACCAACCATAAAGCAACTGCCGTGGAGAAATGTCTGGCCAAGCTAGCTGATTACCTCAATAAATTAGCATATCGACTGTAAATGCATTAAAAAAAACAGCATATCGACGGATTATCTGGTGAAATTCCGAGAGGGCGTTTGTTGACAAGAATTGGCGCATGATTAACGTCTTGTCCCGTATCCATGACTTTTTAAAAAAAAAAAAGAAAACTGTCTAGCTCTTGTTTAACCGCGCTCGATCGCACTGCCTTCTGTCTCTTGCCACGTCTCCCTATCATACTGAACCTGCTTTCTGTCGGATACTTATTTACTTTTTTTTATTTTTTAGCTGAACTTTATAACCACAGTACAAAGAGTCATCAGATTTCTAGGTCATCTGGTTTCGAAATGCTTCGGCCTCACTTTTCCCGAACGATGTCAATATACGGTACAAAGACCAACTTCATAAGTCAACTTTAATGGCGTGTTGGTCACTATTAAAATCATCTGTATGTCTGCTGTCATATTATCGAGATTATGACTATGTGTTCGCGTTTTAAAGTCTTCTTTTTAAGGCTGTGCATTAGTTCATTGCATAACAATAAAATGCCCATTCACGATATACCAATGTAGCAAAACTTGCACTTTTAGCGAGTAGAGACAATAATGCATTGTAAATACCCAATTTTGACATTTATTTCTTCTTCAGCACATTGCAAATAGCAAATAACATCCATAAATCTGTTTGATTTGCTTCATTGGGAGGAAACAATAGTTATCGTATTTTCTTCCGGTTAAAAATACTGAATTACCAGAAAATATCGATTTAAAGTTATCCAATTCTATGACGTCATATTTTTTTACTAAAAACTTATGCATTTTAGAAAGCCCAGTATCTCAGCTTTCTAAAACTATAAGGTATATGGCATTTCAAGCCAGTTTACTTCATCGAGGAAAGAATGTTGTACCCCTACCCCTAGCTTTTTCCACACCCAAACAGATACACGCAATTCAAAATTGACTCAAGAGAAGTAGTGTAGAGTTTAATATCTGATGTTAACACTTTTTTCTTGTTTAATATGTCGGAATAAATAAATAATTTAAACACAAAAAGTTGCGAAAATTTTGCTTAATAAAAAGTAAACCACAATTGTTACATGGTATTTTGCATGCCAAGATTCCCCGGCACAAACGCTGTAGGTTCGAAATCATTTCCATATGAAAAATACCTTACTTGAGGTGTGAACTGACTGTCAATCGGTGATTGCTCTACAAATATCACAGGTGATGTCATATTCATAAACTTTGTGATTTTGTTCTACTTGATTGGTAGTTTATTTACTCTCTGGGGATACATAAGCTGTTAATTCGGCGATGCGGAATTTTTCCGCTCTCAGGGGATTAGTCTACCTACATGGTTTGTGCAGGCCAATTCCCTCATGTTGGGTAAAACATTTCAAAATTGTCAAAAAAAATCATTTTAAAGTTGTCCTATTCTATGTACACAAATCAATTTTGCTAAAGTTCCTCAGAAAAAGCAGTGTCTGAGCTTTCCAAAAATGTAAGGTTTGTGCTATTTCATGCTGGTTTACTCAATTTAGCGGAGGATATAGTACCCCCTACCCCTACCCATTTTTCGCCATTTTGTGCGGTACATACCGATCAAAACCAGTGCAGTTTGGTAGTGCATCCAAAAATATCCAATGTTAACATCTTTTTTCTAGTTCAGCAGATCCCAAAGAACAAAAGAAATACCCATGTAGTAGGTTTATTGGGGGTGCACGGTTGGCCCCTCCAGCCCGCGGACTAAAATTAGGAATGCCAGCGTATGTCTCGTTATACTTAGCTGTGTATGCATGTTTTACCTCAGACTTCCTTTTTGTCTGAGGATTTACTCTCTGGCCATTTTACCCTCCCTCTGTCAAAAATGGGAGCATCCTTTCAATGTAAGTTTGTATTGTTTTTGCCTATCACTCATTTCATGTTGTAAGCCGTATTCTGCAAACACTCTTGAAGCTAATCTATAGTCGGGATTTCTCAAATCTTACGTTCTTCCTGTCTTTACTTGTGTTAATGAACATCATGTATGATAATTTGTTTAAAACAGAAGCCAGTTTCATGTTATATAAACTTTGCTCTGAATAGAGAGATAAAAACAAATCAACAAAAAATCGCCGCCTTGAAGATCAAGTTGGCTGTCTCCGTTACATGCCACTAGTGGAACAGAGCTGTCTTTACCTATGCTACTATGGAGAACACAACCTGTCTATGCGGAACTTCCAACTCTGATCCCTTGCCTTCTTTTTGTTGAATATATTCCTTAAGTCCTACGCAGTATATTTTTGACTCACCATCCTAAGTCATTTATTATAAGATCTGATGTCAGAAACTGGAAATGACAAGAGGTCACCAATGTGTTTATAAAGGTTTTCTAAATTATAATCTCTCAGAGATGCTCATCGTACAGAATCAGTTTCATCAACACAGCAAGAATCTAGCGATCAATCTGACTCTACATTATCTGATCTTGTTTAAAATTTCAAAAGATGGATTACAAGTCATTCACTTAGCCAATCAGATGTACCCTTGACTCATACGTTTATTCCAGAAGCCTTTGCCTGTGCCTCAATGAGCCTATGCTATCTTTTTATTTACCTGATACTCAACACAACGGATGTCCTCCGTCTGTGCACGAACATTTTGCCAGAAAGATCTGCCTTTGTTTACACCAGGGCAACATAAGTAGACATGATTAGATGAAATGTCATCGTTTCATCATGTCTCAACGAATTAGTGAAGGCATTCGACCTTTCACCAATGGAAATGACACCGAGGCTTCAGTGGCAGATTATTAAGGTTCTACGGCAAGAAATTGACCTTTTTAAGCTAACAATCCTCTAGTGGTTAATAAGATCAGAACCCCCATAAGTTATATATTTCGGAAAGCCTAGATGTAGTGGAACAATTTGGTCACCATTGTGCCACCGTTGTTTACATAACTAACACACGACAGATAATTTGCATACCCTTTCAAAACCTACGTTTTGTTTCATGCTCTGAGATATGTCGCTGAAATTTGTGTGAGTGCAAGCTGTTGTAAGTATCTTCTAAAGAATGTCTCAGAATTTTTTGAAATCTCCTTAAACATTTTTATACCAGAAAAACTTTAACACTAGCTGATTCTTTAAAATTATGCTCACGAAAAAATAAACAAGATAAAAAAATCTGAGACATACTTCGGAAGAGCATTGTGACAGCTTGCATTCTAGCATGTTGAGTCAAGTTTTGAAGTATTGAGACAAAACATAGGGAAAACCAATTTTTAAAGGTTATGCATATTACATGTCACGTGATAGTTATGTAAACATTGATGACACTGTTGTTACCAAAATGTTCCCCTATATCCCGGCTTTCAGAAAATTTACGAAGTATGTAATTTACGAAGCTTCTGAGCTTATAAACCACCAGAGAATGTTAGATGAATTGTTAGATGAAAAAAGGTCAATTTCTTGTCTTGGAAGCTTAATCGCACCCTGAAAGCTTAAACTTGTAAGTACTTTACCAAAAACAACACTCTTAGCTACCTATCTGTGCCTCCTTGCTAATGCAATCTTACAACAACACTTGGCATTGTAACGCCAAAAGAAATGCTGTGTCTGTATAAAACAAAAGCAATAAAAAAAAGGTGTTGGACACTCTATATGGAGAGTTTGAAACAAAACATGAAATACAAATTCAATGTTTGAAAATGACAGAGAACAAAACAGAGCCAGGCGAAAGGGTTACTTACAAAATGAAGTAGACCACCACCCTGTTACAAGATAAACTACTGTATGGGGAGGAATTAGCAGGTTCTGTGAACAAGAGCTACAAAAATTGTCAAGAAAGAGGATGAAAGATACTCAAAACAAAGAGAAAGGGAAGAGTGAATATCTTGTCAAATGGTATGGCTAGACATCCAATTTAACAGTTGGGTTAGGGGTCTGGCAAAACTATAAGAGGGAAGACCCTGAATGGTCAGTCACAGACTGACCCATACTTTCATAATGGCTGAACATTTTACTTTGTATGATGTTACCGAACAATGCATCCACTGATGTTTTCCAAAACAGTACAACGATCCATCTACAGGGTATCTTGGACGTGGCCTTGATTGAAAGATATTACGCTTTCTCATTGTAAAAAAGTAATGATATTGAAAGTATACTAAAAACCCTGAGAGAGAAATGGTTACCCAAAATGTTAAGTAGACATGACCCAGTGTCAACGGAAGTAACCAATGATGTGAGTGAGGATACAAGCCTCTCCACCTAGAATTTTGTTCGAAGATATGTGAAAACTTCAGGGGGTTACTCAAAATGTAAAAAGGAAGAGGGGTTAGTCAATTATTTGTCCGAAATAAATTGAAACAAGATTGCACCATTGCACACATAGATTTCACAATTTTTTATGCAAGAGGGGGTAAACCCGCTCTTGTGCTCTCCCCCTTTGGGTGTTCTAATAGTTTTACTAGTAAAAACAATTGAAAACACCTCTCAGATTGCACCAGACTGCACCATTGCACACATCAATTTCTCTTTTTTTCACAGGATCTCAACTAAACTTAAATATTGTGAATTCATCCTTTATTATTACAGAAACATATATTTTGATTGATTTCAGTTCAATAACCATTTTGAGAACTAAATATACCGTATTCAAGCTTTCATTAGAAGCTGGCAGCTGGAGAAATAACACAAGAACGTTACAGATTTCCCTTTCCTGCATATTCTTTGGTCTCAAATCTCTTGCAAACTGAGAACTATTTTTCACAAAATGTAATGTCATTGTTTGATTGTTGAATATTTCGACTGAAACAATGATCATGTAGGAAATGTAATTCATATTTTACCGAGTACAAAATAAATTGAAACACCTCTCCGATTCACCATTACTAGCATCAATTTCTCAAAATTTGCAATACAAGAGGATGATCCCCCTCTCGTGCTCTTCCCCCTTGGGCTGTTTTAAGTTTTACTCATAAAAAACCTCTCAGATTGCACCAGACTGCAGCATTGCACACATCAATTTCTCAAAACTTTTCCATGCAAGATAGGGACAGCCCCCTCTGACGCTTTCCCCCTCAGCAACTCGCGTGTTCCCCCCTGTACTTTCAAATTCTGCCCAGTCAGATATCCTAGTGAAAACCCTGTCATGATACACATCCAAATTAAACAATACTCTGTGGTTAGATATAGTTATAGCGCGTGAGCTTTTCCGACCCTCCCACTCCCCGGGCAGTAAATAATGACGACTCCCTTAAGACAGAAGAATGGTGCGATTTTATGTCTGGTATTCGAAAACTCTCATCTCTTTGTATACTAGATGGCCAGATGGTGGGAGATATATTTGTAACCCTGTTGGAAATAGATAATGTAGGAGATGATCGACCGCATTCACCACATACTCCATACTTTCTTCCCAAGAGAAAAAACGAATTTGATTCAGCAGGAAGTCTACATAAGAGATGACATGGGTCAGAAAATGCCATTTCAATGCGGGAAAGTGATCATGACGCAACCTTCAAAACCGACGTCCTAAACTTTTGCAGTTAGACCAATGTCTTATAGAAAGAAAATCAATAAAAGCAGCCCCGCCATACACAAGAAATTTTATTTTGATGAGGTTGGAAATGAGGCATTGTTGAAGTGAGCTGCGGTACAGCGAGGATTTGGTTTAAGTTGTATGTTGGGAGGTCTTTTCTCTGCAGCAACGCCACTGCTCAAACTGTGTGCCAAAATGCTATGCATATAGAATCTTAGCATATATGAACTGAAAATGCTCACGTGTTCATTACATATTGCAGTTGTGGGTAAAGTTAAACTTTTGCCACTTGTTTGCAACTTAATTGATCAACAAATATTCACCATAGATTAATTATAAAGGTCGTCAAGAATACAAATATGTAATTAGCTTTGGTCAAGTTCTTCAAGCTGTATATGCCAAACTGTGAACGCTCATTAGATATGCAAATTATAAATTAGCTGACATGAAAATGCTACATGACTTCCAATGTTGTTTTAATCTGGTATCATCAATGTACATAGCCTGCTTTGCCAATTTAGGTCAAGTAAATCCCGCTACATATCCCTAAATAGGAAAGTTTATTAAACATGTAAATTAGGAATTTGCTGAAATGAAATGCTTAATACTTTGAACATTGTTGTATCATAGTATCTTAAATGTACGTAGCAAGTTTCGTCAACTTCGGTCTAGTCAATCGAGATATATATTCGTAATTAGAAAAGTTCATTTAATATGCAAATTAGGAATTGCCTGAAGTGGAAAATGCTTAATAACTCGGGACACCATACGTTAGTAACCTTCATTCCAATCAGTCGTAAAATTTTCCGACGGTTTAAGGTAATGATTAACGATTAGTACAATTCGTTAGAGTTAACTCAGACGAGCGTACTATGTCTCATTATAGCTGCATAATTTGCACATGAGTTCATGTAGATGTCTTCTAAAAATGACAAGGTAATTAACTCCAATTCTGTTTCATAGGCCTGATAACTTGTTTATAGATAGACATGTCATTGAAATGATCACAGTGTGCTGATACAGGCTCAAGAAATTACCTAGGGGAGAGTGTAGAAATGAAACCTGCACAATTTTCATTTCTTAAGCGTCTGACATCTGCAACAAAGCCTAAACCCGCCAGCCACCCTAGAAACTACTGAAATTAGTGCAGTATCAATGCATCTTTAGATGCGTCTATTTCTGCTCATTTAAAGGTTTTTAGCATTTAAAGATTTTGAGATGCATCTTTCTTTTTAAAGTGTATACATTTTTTATTACTGTCCACACATTCTTTGAATCAATTTCGCAGTTCTATCACGTTCACTTCGTTTCAAAGCAACATTCAAACCAAATATTTCAAAAGTTCAATCTTATCTTTTTTTACAAACGATTGATGAATCATTTTAACAGTTTTGTATGTCAACATGACATGGATATTTTTATAACTGTTATTGTGCGTCTCAATTTACATTCTACCATATGTTTTTTTATAATTATTATCATATTTATATGCTATAATGTTATTTTAACGGATGTTTTCCAAATTGAGTTGTCTGAGGTTTTTATTTTTCAATGTTATTGATGTTGTTGTTTCGTTTTGTTGTTTATGTTTTTTGCACACGCTGCACTTGTTATTCTTGTGGGGTTGTAAATGGGAGAAAGCCCGTTTTCCTGCTACAAATAAAATTTTAAAAATGTTGATGATACCCTTTTAAGCTAGAATTGTATTATCGTCCCTCAATAAGAGTGGAGTAATTAGTCAATTATGGGTATGTTTATCTTCGGGACTGTACCACTTTGGGAGTATGGGGTGCAATGTTTTTGAAGATGCAAAGCCTAGATAGATTTTTTCGGTTATAGTTGTACAAGGAACATTCTCTTGGTATTGTGATGACTTGAAACTAACGTGATTTGACACAAACCGTATGTTAAGTACGCACATGGCCAGAGAAACAAAATTGTACCTAAAAGTCACCTGCGAAGTTATAAAGTGATAAAGTAGGTCATCGAAGAAAGCTAAACAGACATGTTCATGCTGAACTATTGACTTTTCTTGCAATGGCTTTTTTGAATCAAAGATGGGTGCCTAGGGATACTCAGAGTTCAACGGATTCGGATTTACAGTAGCATTAATGGTCGAAATGGTCAAAACCGGCATGGATATCTACATAATTTTAAGGTAGGAACCATTAAAATGTCCTGTAAAAGATCAACGATAGCTGTAACTGCATGTATACCTACGCTTACCTATGAATGCAAATTGAAAGGTTAGATAGGTGTAACCATCAATCATTGTGCAACACATTGGTTTCAGTCGGCGACTATTGAGGAGAGAGTTTGACACTTACATTTTCAAACAGGTGTACAAGCATATACTGGTCTTTGAAAGCACCACGTTTTCAATTGATGGTTCATATTTAACATTTTGATTGGCCGATTGGTTGGGAAGCAGATTTATCGGAGTAAATTATCTTATCATTCGTCCCCTAAGGTACGATATGTCATACTTGCACACTCGGTCATTTACCCTCTTCCAGCTTGATCTGTTCACTGATTGTTATAAGAACGGAAGGTCAACATAAGGCCCACATTCATAACAATGGTCTGTACGATCCTTCATTTCCAAGATTAAAAAATATTACGATTTGTAAAGCCACACAAAATAATAGCCTTGGTATTAATTTACGGTGAGACAAATCTAATGGACGACAATGTCGGAAGTTTGAAGATCGTTTAAGGGAATCAGTGGTACCGTATTACTAAGGAATGTCTGATACAATTTAGAATCACCCATAGCAAGGGATAAAGTGTAAAACATATCATATTCATTGCTGCGATTTACACATTGCACCTACAATTAAACACACTCTCGTTAAAACTCTAAATTTTCAGCGTACGCCGTCAGTACTGACCATACTCGTTTGACTGTCAATCCCTGTGTGTCAAAGTTGAATGTACTTGTGTTCTCAGTTGGGTCCATTTAATGGGATGTAAGCAACGTGATAAAACTTGTTTACTTCATACCAGCGCTGCACCTTGACATTTCATTGATTCATGGCATTCAGGTCACCGGGAGAACCCCAAAGAAATATTCAGCCCTGGACAGGTTTGTAAATGGGACTTTGTGAAAAGTCGGGCAAGGTTCTACAACGGAAGTGTACAACCAACAATCTCAGCGGCAATCTCAAAAAGTACAATCTCATGAAAATGTCAGATCGTGTTTGGAAATGTAGATTTCTACTAGTATTTATGACAATTAGTCTGTTATCCTGTTTTAACTGGGACACTCTCAATACACAGCACACTGGCTATGATACAAATTCACAAATGTGAAGCGCACAGGCTCTCATGACATTGGTAGTCTATGGTCGAATGCACCTTTTCCAATATTTTTACACTCAATTTCGACGTTAAATGAAATGAATGTAGGCCGACAGCATACCCGTGGTGTGCCGAGACTATTCCTTTGTTCTGTTACTTAAGTTATGCTCGGCCGATTGGCTCAGCTGACTCATTATTAAAGTGAAAAGGAAGTTTGTGCTGTAAATCGGTGCTTGCTTTTCAAACTATCACACTGCGCAGAATGGAAATAGGTTTAAGCAAACTGTCGCAGCACCAAAACATGCAATAACTTTGCAAGATGAGTTGGTTCCACACAAGCATAAAATCGTAGTATTCAGTATTGGCTTAACTTCATGAATCATGTCAATAGTATGTCTACCCTATGTAATCCTAGTGCTGATCAATGGCAGTAATGAGTGAACGTTACGATTCGTACAATGTGCAATTGCATTAGCCATCACTTTTCACTAGTTCTATTTGTTACCCCTTTTTTAGTTTTTTGAACGTCCTTTTTATAATATTCTATAAATATTCTCGATAATACTGTGATATTTATAAACCAGCCATCGTTAAAGTCATAGTCCCCACTGGATCAACTTTTAGTGGGAACTTTAAAGTCCTCGAAGGACGAGGGTATTTATGGATTAAGCTACGAGCTTTCGACTGTCCGTCCATGCCGATATCTCAGATATGCCTGAGCCTCTATTCCTTTCAGACTTGGTACAAGGATAATACAAAATGCCATACAAGTGTACGCTCATCGTTTTGGTTGTTGCAGGCATTCTTAGTGCAAACTTGAGTAATTGGTGTTTTGGAAAAAAGATCTGTTTCAAAAGAGACTGTCAAACTTGGGTACTACAGTTGAATTTTAGCTATGAAACATTATGGTATTTCTTGCTTTTAATTATGGAATCAATAGCAATAATGTCCAATGAATAAGTCGTCAATATGTAAGTTTAAGATATTGTTCTATTGAAAAGACATTTGACCCAGTCATCAATTATTGCATTTGCAAAACTTTCATCGAGCATAACTGAACTTGTTGGAGAATCCATTAAATTCAAACTATCCATTCAGTTTTCCGGTTGTATAGTAGGGGTTTACTTAACACAACTCCTGGGCAAGTCTATGTATCAGAAGATCCGTTGGCAAAGAATTAGCCACATTGATAATTGATATTGATTCATTGAGATAAGATATGTTCACAACTTCGACTTTAATAGTGGTCCAATATCCACTGAACCACTCTTGTAAACTGTAATATTAATCCGTCAATGTTGAAATAGGACTACATGCAATACAGGTCAGAAAGCAAAACCAAACTTAATTTATTTGGAATTCAATGACACATTATTCAAAGGCAGAGTTCATTTCCAGAGCTACGCACTAGACAAAATAACCCGGTCTTGAAATCTTCAGAGGATGGATAATGTACTAGGGACTGAGCAGAGACGTCTTGCACGAACTCAGACATTGTGATACACGAAATCCAACGTCCTTCCCTTTTGGCACAGACAAAGTTTTTATTTTTCCACCGAAGTGCTTGCACTAATTCACTATCGTTTCGTGCGAAATTGAAAAGTCTAAGTTGTTCAAGGGTAGTTTGATGACGTTTTCAGACAAAGTTGCTAAATAAAATATTTTCGACGTGTGTAGCGTTATTGCGGCATCTCAGCATATCACACACTGTTGGACACCAACTGAAGAAACACCAAAACACTATAAAAATACAGATAGACAAGCTTTGAGGAGTCATTGCAATCTGTTTATATGTCGTCCCTTTAGTTCAGAGCGACTACTTTCTGTCAGTGATAGTATCTTTAATTTGCGTAATAATGGGATCTCCAATTCGGCAATGCCTTTATACCTAGGTTTCTATCGCCCTGTGAAAGAGCCGTACTTCAAGGGTCAGTAGACTCATTGAGGGCGTCTCAACGACCTGCGTTGCGTCAAAATTGAATACTGCAAACATTCATCCTCTGCATACGCACATGCCAACCTGTACGAATCTGAAGACCACGTGAAGGCATGTTTCTACCCCATGAATCAACAGGAATCAAGCTATCAAGCTTATAATTGATTTTTGTTCCTCATAAGTTCATAAGCTTTCGGTTTCCTTTATCCTAAACTTGAAACACCCCTTATCCCATTTTATCCACTAAGACTTCTCCCCATACTCTACGGCGTCTTTACTGCTATCTGATTGGGATATATCCGCCTCTCCCAATCGGCAAACCCAACAAAGCAACCAAATCATACTTCCTGTCCGTAACAAAAAATCTTTCGAGTTTTACACCACGAGGAGAAGACTGAGAATGTCCATGTGAACGTAAATATTTTTCTGGCCGACAGACGTGGGTCAAAAATTGCTTGTCTACTCTTTATATTTGTGCACGGAAAACGTGATTAACTGTCGTTGGGATGTAGTGTTCGTCGAGAAACCATTTTACGCAATCGTTATACCAGAATCAAACTATAGAGAGCGTGATTTCTTTTTAGATGAAAGATACCCAACGGTATTTTCTATATATAAAAAAAAAGAAAAAAAGAAGTTCATCTTTGCAAATACACGCTGTGATTCACACATATGGAAAGTTATTGAGCGAAACAAAATGAGAGAAATAATGGGGAAATAGGACTCTAAAAAAAGAAACGGCCATGACCCAGCAGAAAAGTCAATGAACTTCTATAGACAATGAGATCGCTGTATGCTTTTACTGAATTGGCTTACATTGTCAGTGGCACAGTTATTTCATATTATGTCGTATCTAAATAAATGCCACGTTTGCAAATGGGGTTTCAGGCTGTGCCTTATTTTGTGAAGTTTTCGTCTCTTGAGTGTTTTAGTACATCGACCTAAGGGGTGATGTTTGGCTCAAACCTTCGGATCAAACCTTTTGTTAAAGCAGAATACATCTCAGGAACATGTTATTTGGATTCTTTCAATTTAACAACTTATTCCTGATCAACCACTTAAGTATGCTTACTTTGAAGCGCTAGGAGTATATTTTCATCGTCTAACTTTTGTAAACATCGAAAATTTGAATTGTTTACCTTGGAGTAAACACACTGGGTGACGGTCGTTTTGAATATCAAATATCAGTGACTAGGCCTTCTCAAAATCAAACACAAATTTAATAATATTAATCACGTTAATTATAAATGAAAAATGAAAGTACACTATGCAATACTTCATGATCTGCAGTAATTAAAATGACAGTCATTTCTGTATTTGAATATAACGTCTGGTCAGCACAAGGAAAGTACCACATAGTTCACTTTTTCATGAATAATAAACACCCCTGAAAAATGTGATTCCCTGACTACCGTTCCAAGCATGTTTTTCATATTTTGGCCAGTATATTGGTCCAGGTATTGACCGATGGTAAAATGTGAACTAAAGGAGATCTCAAACTTTTCAAGAATTCGTTTACAGAATGGATAAAAATGATTACGCGTCACTCTCTTATGTCAAAGGTCTCCTGATATGTGCTTTAAAACTTCAATTTATGGAGAAAAAAATGTTGATGAGTAATCATTGTGTTTGCATGTGGTCCCTTCACGTTCAGAATGTGGCCTCTATACGTTCTGAATGACTCTCTTGTGTCAGCAATGATACCTCTACTTTGCATACTAACAAAACCCCCTTTTAAAGGCAACGTGTTATCCAAGTTTCTATTGCACGCTGCAATTACCTTACTTTAGGGGTCAGGTTACCGAACTCATTACGGCTGTGTCAAATGATATATGTTGGGTCAGAACGCTCACGTCTGCAACCTGTCATCCATAAGATGCACAAATCAGCTTCTAGAATTCAAATACCATTTCAGAATATGTTTATACTACAGATCTACATGTGTAACTTCCTATAATCTAAATAATCATTTGCAAGTCAAGATAGGATTTGAATTTGATTGTCTTTCTTAGATTTTCTCTTTCTTGGATTTTCATCAGCTGTATAAGAATTCATATGATTGTCTCCTAATTTGTACCCTTTAGTGACATTAAGAGGTGTCGAACCTGCTGATTTTGAGCGCCTCTAGCTACCAAAGTGTTTCAACAAAATAAAATAATGATGAATGGCGTAAATATTATTCGTGACTGCCCTCCAACTATGAGTGGACACTTCTTCACGTGTTGATACGTTTCCAGTCTTCCTACCTCCAAATTTGCAATATAACCTATCCTCCTTCTCATCCACAAAAATCTCACCTACTTGCTGAGAGTACCTACTGCTATCAGTTTGGCATTTATTCCCTCCACATCAGCAAATCCGCGTAAACAATCAAATTGTAGTTCAAACCATATAAATTAACCTCTAACTTGTCCACTGAGCAAAAACTCACGCCGAAAAAACCCTCCATCCCGGTCCGCTGACACGAGACAAAACTTCTCGCCGGCAAACAAATCGCTGCAGGATGTTTTATGTGTGTAAACAGTATTCATTTTTGAACCCCCACTCAATTAGTAGATTTATCTAATATAAATATTATTTACTTGATGAAATATTCAATGGAAAACAAAAGAATGACAAACTGTTAATGGGCTGTTGACACATTCACTAATGTGAGAACCTGGGATTAACTGCCTTGTGACTTTGTAGTTTTTGTCAAGAAAATTGCTGTCGTTATACTTGCTTCAAATTAGAGAAGCATGATATACTTGTTAGACAATATTGGATCATTTTCGGAATCCACGCTTGATGTTTATTAATGCGAGTACATAGTAATGCCGGCACTTTATCTCAAGTTTTTGAACTTGGATATGCTTTTGCCTGACCGCAAAGTCCTTGACTGAAACTATACTCACAGCTTACTTCTAATTGCTATTGAGTTTCTAAATTGAAGAGGACTTGAATGTGGCATGATCAGACTTGGCGTATTAAAAATATGTGGTTTGATATATCTTTAGGGCTAATGAGGAAATGATAAGCGGCAATGTAATTTAGTAATTAGTGTGATACTCAACTAACAGATAAATGTCAATACGTGCTGCCATATGGAAGTGCTGTGATTTTAAGGTCATCCTAAGGTCAGACGCCCTTTCACATAACCAGAGTCGGAAATAGTATCGTTGCCTATTCATAAAAATACACGGCTTATTCCTAGCGACTGTGCTACGTCAATGGGCATGATAGGAACAGGGGATTTAGTGACACTAGAAAGCAACTTTTAGGCTCGAGTGCTTCCCTCGCCAATTTTAGGTATAGGCCTAACAACAGTACCGCACCGATATCTTTATTGTACAGATGACTGCAAGATTGAATGGTCTGGTTGCTCCTAGTGTTTCATGCCACTTTGGATTATGATTACTTATTCACTAATCGTAATTTTCACTTTGGCTCAAACAATGAAAACACACACGACAGTGACTGATGTAATCTCAGCGCCGAGGTTTCCTTACCTGCACAAATGTGAGATCCTCCTTGACCTGGAACTTCGTCTAAGCGATGTTTGAAAGGTTGTCTTTGGAGCGCAAACTTGATTTGCAACTTGATCAAATTCTAATAGAATTTCCTGCGGTAAGTATACTCATTGGTTCCTGACAAAATGCACGAAGTTATCCAAAACAAGGACAATCCCTAAAACACCCAGAAAAAAGGAAGTCTTTTGCAAACATAACATGTATGAAAGGGAGAAAAATAGCAACAAAGGAAATGGTAATTTAAGTTTGCCGAGCATGCGCAATCAATATGTTTACAGATATCGGAATTCGTTGAAGCCTTTCAACATCCGTCTACACATTGGGTAAAGACTTGTGTGACCTCTTTACAGATACCCAACGTTTACGGCTGTCATGCGTCTGTGCATTAATGAAGTAGGCGGAAGGCGAGAAGATTGAAAATTCGGGCTTTCATAACTGAGTGTCTAACCCCTTAATACATCTTGCACTCAGGACAAAGTGTAATAATTACCTGCAAATGCTTAACAACGCGTTCCCGTCAGATCCATTTTCCCAACGATTATCGAGCTGTCCCGACTACGTGACATGGGTTGTAATGGTCTGTTTCAAAGTCTTTGGATAGCAACAGAGGCTATGTAGCATCTCCCTTTTGAGTCATAACTAAATGTCCTGTTTACACTAATTCTCGTTTCTAGGTATTTGGGTATATGTGCCTAACACGGTGTCAAAGAACCGTAAAATTTCCATCGGTCTTGACTTCCAATAAAATTTTTGTTGTGCAAACTCAGTGTTGTGAGTCACAATCGTCCCAAATGTCTTCAAAACAGCAATGCTTATTTCTATAAAAAAACTACAAAACTATATATATGATAATCAGTATATAACCTCAGGAAAAATGAAAATCATATTTATGGAAATATCATATACGGAAACACTGTCTCTCCTGTCACCAAAATTGTCAAGATTCTCCACGGTAAGTAGCGTTTATAGTATTTAGTTATATGCATGGTTCAGGCGTCAGATTGTCTTGCCAGGAAATTTTCTTACTAGATTACAATTTCAACGGAAAACAAAAGGCTTCACCTTCATAATCCTCTTACAGACTAGATCAAACTTGATCCCTGGAATCGATTCCGTACCTTTAAGGATGCAGAGGAGTAATTCTTGGTTAATGCATTGAAATGTGCTCTCTCTTAACAAAATTATAAGAAAAGTTTTATGAAAATATTTTGTTGACACATCATGTAAGAAAAGAAATCCTTAATTTAGGATCAGCACGTAGAAGAATAACCTGGAGAAGGGTAGAGTTGACCCTTGATTGACTATCAAAACCATTCAGACCACAAATATTGAAAACATTTTGCATATCCATGTGACAGAAAGATTGTTTTGAAGTATTTAATGTTATAGTAATACTCTTTCTTTCATTTCAGAATTGTCTATTCAGCCACCACTGAATTCAATCCTAGTACCACCACATGCACAGCACCATGTCCAAGGCTCACTTCCAAGCAGCGGTTCCGCACCAGAAGCTGCCAATACCTCATCGGCTGGGGACGTATCGTCAGCGGGCGCCACCGCTGCACCGACAGGGACAAATTAACCTTGTGCTGGAAGAACTTGTGCAGGAACTTTTATTTCCATTGAATCACATGACACCAATGTGTGAGAAAAATAGACTTGTGCATTCAACGGACCTTTTTGTATTCTTATAATCGCTACAATTGACTATAAAAAGAGAGAAAGAACTTTGAAAAAGGCTCCCTAGGGTGACGAGGAAAATATATTAAGTCTCCCTAGAAAAACTGACAATGAACTATCTGTAGATAAAATCTAGCAAAAAATATGAGAAAAAAAACTTGTATTTTACTTGAGAACCGAACTGTACTAGAATTTTAGGGGAGCTTAGCAAAAACTGTCGTACGTTGAATCGGTAGCTTCTAGTTCTTTGTGGGATCTGTGTATGATAGTTCTTATTTCTTGACTCCCTTCATTTGTTGTACGAGTCCTCTTTACTCCACACCAATCTTTGTGTAGTATGACAGCCTGCTTCGGCCTATTCCCTCTGTTCAGGTTAAATACAAGTTTTCAGCTGCTGTATTATTTTAAAAGAATTATTGCTCACATGAAAAAATAATCTTTCCTTTGTTTTGACAGTTACAATGACAGGGCTTTTTTTAAGTTGGGTTCTGTACTTTTATTTTTAAGTAGCACATCATCTATGTCTTTTATGTTGTCATTGGAACACGTAATGTGAACTGTGAAATGTCTTTTCTCGTCAATGTTCCATTTTTGGTTACGTTAGACCATGTAATATACAGCGTTGGGTAACATGTAGCAATATTTTTGTGATATTTGGTATGACAAAAAAATGAGGACAGATAAAGCAAACTGTGGCAGAATTTAGTTTTTCTTTTGTTTTTGTTCACATGAAAGAGTATTTCACAGTTCATTTGGTTTTTGCAGTGTGACGTCACAGTGTTCAACAATGCTGCAATCCAACCAGTCTGAGTCACAGTTGCAGCTGTAAAATCCTCAGCGATGAGAAACGCCTCGGCCCCTGCTTCAGTGGAATGGACCGCACCCAGGCATACACATTTCTGATGGGCTACTTTCAAATAGGGGTGGGCAGGTGTAAATTGGTGGGGATGGTAATAAGTGTGATAGTTGTACATTTTTTTCGTGCGCTAGTTTATACAATGATCAAAAAATATGTGACACAAGGCCGTGTTTAGTGTATCATAGAACCTAATGCAGAATTTATTTTCATTTATTTTTCACTTTCACGCCGTGGAAAATTCAGGGAAATTGTCTATTGAAGTCTGGAGTCTGAGTTAGAATCTGTCCTCTCGGGTGGGGTTCCTCTCTTTCTGTTCACAAAATATACCCCCTGCCTGTCTTTTAATTGGAGGAGAGAAACAACCAACTCTCTTCTATATTCCCTGTTTTTAGACCAAATATTAGAAATCGTGGGTTTTAATAATAATTATTCTCTTTTAAATTGATTGTGTACAGTGAGAAAAAATTAGGAAGACTAAACAGCATGTAGAAATAATTCAGTTGTTTAATACTTGGGCTTTGCCAGAAGGCTTGGATAGATCCAACTGTGATGTTGATATCCCCTGTGAATTGACCCCTGACCTCTTTCTGTTTATTCAGTGTATTTAGAGTAGCAGTGAGATCTTTCTTTCCTCGCAGTTTTATGTTTCAAGGAAAAAGTACAACAGTGCATTAAATAGTCGTAACTATGTACCACTGTATATGGACTCTTGCTTGAATTTCTGTGTGTAATGTTTGTATGTCTTTGTTTTTATGCAATCATGTGTGTGTGTGTGTGTGTGTGTGTCTGTATGTCCGGGGTGGGTTGCAAGGGGAATCTGTGCTTGTGTCATATGAAAATTTAACTTTCATTGAAACACTGAACAAATTCAAACAAGACCTTGAACATTGAGAAAGCACAGACCAGCAGATGATGTGTTGCTTTTGTTCCGTAGTGCATAATTCATTCAAACTGACTTTTTGGATGTCATAATC
The DNA here is from genome assembly GCF_041260155.1 of Ptychodera flava. NCBI lineage: Eukaryota > Metazoa > Hemichordata > Enteropneusta > Ptychoderidae > Ptychodera > Ptychodera flava. Next base: position 2,636,021 of record NW_027248353.1, on the reverse strand, counting down.
CTTGCAAAATTAAATTCACCCTTGCAACCTACCCAAACCGCACCAACCAATGTTATACTTATACATGGGGAATTAAGAACCAACCATTCGAATGAGCAATGAACAGTTCACTCTCTATGATATAATGTATCCTTGCACTACTCGATAGCAGGCAATGGGATTTGGATGAGAGAGATATCGTATATTTGGTTTGTAGCTGTAGGAGTTGTTTCCTCAGTAGGATTTTGCATGTTTTTCTACCAGTATGTTAAGCCTCAATTTATCACGGTGAACAAAGGTCGCAGTCCTATGCGATCTATGGTTGTTGGTACACGTTATGTCATGCTACGTCAAAGAGGGCGCTGTTGCTTGAGCATGACGGGCCTGTCGACTTTGAACAATCGAATCCCACCTGCACCTTGACACCCCGATGGGCTGACACAAGTTAGGGGATTTCTTTCTGGATAAAAATTCCATCGTCATAGTGAATTTCTTTGATTTTTATCATTCCCCTCAGAAATATTTCGTGCACATTTACCCACATCAAATAATCAACGAAACAGTGAAAGATTTCTTCTTACTGATGTAACAGCATTTAGTTTATAATATTTTGACCATGAATTACAAACTAACAAAATGCATCCTGCTTCGTCTATCTTCACCTACTTGTCACCACCACCAACGGGGAGTTCACAAACCCGTTCACTTTGAAATGTGTACGTGTCTTTTGTCCGCGCTGTAGTTCCGGATTTACGCGACCACCCATTGGTCACATAATACGCGCGGATAGGAGTAGTCACAACTGACCAATCAACATTCGTCAAACGAAAATACTCCGTGGGTTATACAGAATGTGAGAATAAATCTATCCCTATGGTGTTGTCACACTGCCAGCGTACCAAGGATGTGAGTTACGGTTTTCTGCCCGTTAATAGAGCCGAACCCATGAATGATTTCTGAGCTACACTACAAGCAATATGTATATGCCCGAATTTGTTTACGATACTTTTGGATGTTACTCTCACAGCCATTGCGAAGTGGATTGAAAGTATGCAAATCACATGATGAATCAAATATCAGGGGATCCGACCAAACGTTGTACCTGTAAACGAAGTCGCAAAAAAGACAAGACTTGTCCGACTTTCTGTCGCCAGCCGCCAATATAAGGCGCACAGTGCACCAGTGCTGTAGTTCACCAATGAAATCCTAAAATGTATTTTCGCATCGTCCATGATGAAATACTCAGCTTTGAACAAGTCCAAGTATTCTAGACTTGCACTGACGTTGATCAAACATGAAAACAAGACAGATCTGAGAGGAATGTGATATGCGTGCCACCACTTGTCAACAAAACTACCAAATTTACAACCGTTTATTAAGCTTATCAGCCATTAAGTTGAATAATGGGTGCGCCCGAATCGAAATCGTCAAAGTAAATCATCAAGTTGTTTAATAAATTTTATAATGTTCAAGTATCGCTTGTTTTTGAACGACATTTCGTTTCCCGTAACATTTACAGTTCGGTTCACAACATTAAACAACGTTTAGCTATTCGATTTATTTAAAAAATCTTTCACCATCTACGGATCTATGTATTATAAACACCATATAATAGATACTGCCTCTACGTCTGTGTGCACATTTTTCCCTTCAGTGAATTTCTCAGGCCCAGCATTGAACGTAAGGCAGGTAAATTCGAGTCAGCTGTAGTCTGCTGGGGGAAACTTTATTTAGCGTAAAACCGTGACGTATCCCTGGTTGCTGCTCAAATAATTCTGGAAAAAAAGTGAGATTTTGTAAGCTTTAGTATTAAGTCTAATGTACTTACTTTCTATCTGCAACTGTATGACGTCTAAAACGGGCGGTGCTTACCTTATTGGTTCTCATCTCGCGTTCTCACCACCGTCATACTACTGGTTTGCTACGGAAAGGTGGGAACGAAAATTTGTTGTGCGCAAACGTGATGCGCACTCTGTCAAACTTTCCGATCTGCTTGATCCAGCGAGCACATTTTGAAGAGGTTCAATTCCAAGTATACACTATAACACGAAAACTAAGGAAAACACAATTGGAACTAATTTGGAATAATTGGATTTTCATATTTTTCAAATTTCCCAAAAGTGTTAGCTACCGTATAGCTGAATGTTGCAATATCGCAAAAAAAAGTGTGTAATGTACAACGAAAAGCAAGGGAGATCAATATTTTAATATATTAATATTTGTAGATTAAATCGGCAATACTTCACTATCCAATCTTGTTTGAATAAAGTGATGACCTTATCTCCGACTTGTCGTCTAACCGAAATGAGCTTTTGATACGGAAAGATACAGGCGTAATTTTTAGACCACGAATAGTAATTTTGTATACCTTTGCAAACCCACAGGGGACAGATGAAAGTCCACTGGGGTGGGGAGGAGGGTTTTGTGCAACGGTTTACCTTATTTGATTTTATTAGTTTTGACTGTGATATTTCAAATAAATAGTTCAACTCCACACCGTCTGACCGCTTTATATATTACCGACATGTCCTTATCTCCTCTCCAACTTATGTATACACCACTGTAATTGCTCCGAAAACATTGCGTGTGGGACGGCTGTGGTGTTGACTCAATCACTTAATCCGCTGATACAGACAGCGGATTAGCAAGTTGGCAATGTTTTCGGAGCAATTACAGTGGTGTGTACACAAAAGTTGGAGAGGAGATAAGGACTTGTCGGTAATATATAAAGCAGTCAGACGGTGTAGAGTTGAACTCTTTATTTGAAATATCACAGTCAAAATTATAAAATCAAATAAGGTAAACCGTTGCACAAAAAAAACTTCCTCCCCACCCCAGGGTCCTTTCATCTGTTCCCTGTGGCAAACCATAAATTTAGGTTCACATTCCATCTCAAGTAAGTTAATGCATGGGTGTTTGTACCCATCAAGCCCAAAAGTGAGAAAATGATCAATTATCTTTAAAAACCATCGGATTTGATTGATATTTGGCCTAATTATTGGAATTATTAAATTCTTTAAAAAAAATGTCTGCCTAAATCTTGACGAGTTGAGTCACGTGACCAAATCTGATATTTTCCCGCCAAAATTTACGTCTTTATTAATTTTAATATTCCAACACTAAGCCGTTAAATTTTCTTGATTTTCTTTGCACTTTTGGAAACAACATCTATCATATTCTTTCAAAAATACATGGCACTCATGAAACTCTATCTATACTTCTTTCTGATATTCAAAATATTCATGTAAAACGTCAAAAATATTGTATTTGTTGTTTTTTGTGAAGAAATGTTATTCAAAATTCAATAATTTTGCATCTGCCACTAGTTCTAACACAAGTTCCCATCCCATTTTACATTAATTTGTCATAATATTTTAAATATTTTGATGTTTAGCGGTTGGAATATTCAGTTATTTGCAATATACAATTTTGGCGGGAAAATAACAGATTATGGTCACGTGACCTGACTTAGGTAATATATTATGGTAAATTTCAACTTAATCAAATGCGAAACATATTTTTGGCAATTTTCACAATTTTCTGACCAGGTCTGATTAAAAAGTATGTTCAAACTGATTTTACATGTATGTAAGCCTATGCCTATGCATTAACATACCTGAGATTCAGAACCAACTCTAAATAGACCAATCGCAGTAACTACATCATGTTACCAATACAAGTTGGCTAGATGAGGTAATAGTGAAAACACTAACATGAAAGTTAAAAACGAATAGCAGACGAAAGTCTGTGGACGAAATCAAAATGAAATTGAAAAGCAAATATGTTTTTGTTGTCGAGTATTATGCAAAATGTACTTACAAGAGACTCAAGGTGTTAACATTTCACTCCCTCTACATGTGTACAAAACACAAACACAGCGATCAGCTATACAAAAAGACATCACGGTAGTTACAGGGGCTGTCCGCCTCGTAACCAAGTGCATAGGCGACTGTGCGTTAGACCAGTGAAACAGACAAGGGACACTGTAAAAATGAGGGAATTGCCCAATCCCTTCTGACTATGTTTCATGGCAAATCCCGCCTAATCAAAATTCAAGGTAGCCTCTGCGGGAATTGGATTGACTGCATTACCACTTACTGAGCTGTGTGTTCTGAGCTGCGGGAGAGCGCAAGGTGCGACAAATCGAGGCGATAGGAGTGCGCCCTCTGTAGGGCAATGATGTAACTAACATACTGTCCCTTGTGTGTTTCGTCACGCCATTTTTCCCGCATAATGGCAAAAATGTATCAAAAACCGTAGCTACAAACTACACACAAAAAGATAACTTTCTAATCGATAACTAAAAATCAAAGTTGTTTATTTATTTACAGTGCAAGGTGTTAGAATCTTCCACTTTGTGAGGGTAGGAGTCATTAGAACAGTCAAAATTCAAAGTTCGTATGGGACCATATCGTGCGACAAATGTATACACTGTCCAAGGTAAGTTGGCAATTGATGAAAGTTCAAACATGTTTACCATGACATACACTGTAAAATATAAATGTTGCAACTATGTTGATGTGATACATCTAGTTATCGTGCATAAAATACATCGTTTGTAAACGAGAAAGTAACACTAGCGCAGTTCCGACCCCCTCCCTGTAGATGACATCGGGTGTACGTACGGAGTAATTACAGTCTTCGACCGAGAGTATAATTCAAATTTCAGTAAAATGATTATGTACTTTTGAAGACATTCGATTCTTCTAACGCCCCAACAAAACAAACAAACAAACAAACAAACAAACAAACAAACAAACAAACAGACAAACAACAAACAAATCATAGAGATTCGATGATTGTGACGAAGCTCTACGCATTAAAGGAACGGGTCAAATCCTAGGTGTGCGGATGTTATACTAGTACTCAGGTTCACGTTCTTCCTTGTTCAAACCTGTCAATGCAAGCATTTTGTGTTGCCATTACCTGAAAGTTGAATGAGATAGCACATGGGTATCTGGAATTTTAGGACAGCAATCGCTTTGGGAAATGTAATATCTCATACTGGAACAAGTCACGGTGGAAAATAGATTGCATATCGACTTTGTGATTCGGGCAGCGTCCGAGGAAGTGTGTGTTGCGATTACTTGCGATCAAAACTACGCTTTTCAAGTAAATTTATTTGGTGATTTAGGAAAAAAATATTCGGCAACATGACATGCACATAACCAAAGTTGGTTTAACTATATATGTGCACTTTCGTCAGAACTGCTGCAGTTCGAGGTGTCCAGAAAAATTACATGGTTCAACTTTGCAAGAGATGGCAAGGATTCCAAGCGGTTAACCCGCATTCGGCTAATATGCAACCATGGCGGCTGACTGCCTCTTCTACAAAGTCATGTGTCTGGGGGCGATACATATTTTTCAACATAGGCGTCCAGATGGCACAGCTCCGTACAGGACCAGTTAGGAGATATTTAGAATGGAGAAGATTGTATGGTGCATGTTCTCATAATTGTTTTCAGTTTTTAAAATTCCTGTTATTGTAATTTGATTTCAATAAATTCATAACTCCTTCCATTATACCATCTTTTTACTGCGAATTGCCATTACAACCTGATGACATTTTTTGCAGAAAACGCTTATGTAGTGAATAACATAAACAAATCTTCCCAAATCTTGTCGCAAAAGGTCCCCATCAATTTATCATGGTCCCCGGCGTAACTCATATATCGAATCTCGGGAGCTCTAACTTAAAATTTCCGTCTCCATGTCGCCTCTGATACAACATATAGACGCCAGTGTTAAAGTGTATCCGCTACCGACAAAATTAAATTTCAAGACAAAAAACGCGGGATGGGCAACCTAAACGTAGACTAACTCACATTTTCGGGAAAATCGACATTTTTTACCCCCGATTTTTCGTATAAAACATTGAAAGGTCATACGGAAGTCACTGAAGGGAACTACATATCAGTTGAAAAGACTGTGATTATATAAATAATGCTAAGACCGACACACTCTGGAATTAATATATATGTAATGCCACAGAGTAACATAGACAGAGTGGCAACACTTGCATGCCTTTTGTTCCATGGGCGTCTCGGTAGACTATTGGCTTTTCATATTAAAATGAGCTTCAAAGGTGTTAAACTTTTTGGAGGCTTTGTTTGTGGTTGATAATTACACGAGATTATGCGAAACATACGACGAGATGGCATCGTACTGCCAGTCGCGTAGCAACCATAGTTACTTTGTGAGCTCTCAGGCCAGAAACACTGCTTCACGCCAATCAAAACATAACACGCCAGTAGTTTCATAAACATGTCCTTTCTTGACGCACGTGTAAAAGACGGTATGACTGACCGTAAACCATTGAGTAAAACCAGATAGTATCGATAAAAGACTTTCAAATTTGGTTCAAACACACTCATTATATATTCATAAAAATATGAGAGGAATTTTTAAAACGGTAAAACCCACTTTCCTGAAGCTCAAAACACTCCCGTTTTTGCCAGCACATCAATTCCGATCAGCACCACGCGACAACAACAACACAAACTTTGTCGAACATACTTTAGCTTAACAATTGGTGAAAATCCGAAAATTACCGAAGGGTGCATGGTCGGCACTCTTCGGAAAAGAGAGCCAAGAGCTTCGTGAGGCGAGGCAAACATGGATTGCTTACGTAACCGCTTCACGCCTTAAACAATAGCTGTTGCCACTCTGTCTATGTTACTCTGTGGTAATGCACAATGCATGATAGAGCTTTTTAATTTCTTAATTTTGCGTTATCGCAGACTTCCAACAAGTCTGAGAGCGCCAAGGAACTATTATTAAAACTTCTCCGGCATACAATAAAACGCTTAAGTAGTTTTTTTATCGGTTAGTTCGTTTGTTTGCTTAGCTTTTTTAGATTGCTTGACTGCTGATATACACTCGTGTACGATATAAAGTGAAATAGAGCTACAACCCCTTTCAATGACAACTTGAAGCGATTTACTTTGTTAAGCATGCGCATGTTTATTTTCAGCGCTGAATCAAACACTGTTCTTTGTTTTTCAATCGGAAGTATAAGTATTTCTGTATTTTTGTTGATATTTTCTGTACAATTTTTTTTCAGATTACGTCTGCTGCCGACAGATTGTATGACGGACCGCATGCATTGAATACGAGTGCGCCCTCTATTTCGACAACTTTGAAGCCTTCGTCTATAGCCCAGTACGTGTGGTCTCTTAACCACTAGCTCCCAAAGGCATACTCGCGGACATGTGTAAAACCAATTAGGTAAAAATTCAAACACTCTAGACTCTCTTGATGTTCTTGGATAACCTCTATCGTTTTTAAGTAACGTTTATATGCCCTGCACATTGTTGTGGTCCATCGTCACTTTAAACATTTCGCGTGTCGATGGTGACGTTTGCACTTCCTTCGGAATACCGGACAACTTCTGTGGTTTACTTGGAATTTCATAATATATTTCTCTTTTGATTTCACTCTACTGTTCCGTGTTCTGTGCTATAGATTTATGGACCTATAGACCTTATGGGCAGGTACATCTAACATGGCTATTGTTTCCATTGATGTTTAGGTTTTGGATAAGAATCTTTGGCTTCTTTGGCTTCTTGTTGGTGTCTGTACTTCTGTACGGGGAAATTAGCAATGCTCGTGTGCGCATGTATAATGCTGGTGTAAAAAAAATCACAGAGACATAAATACAATTCAAGCAGTTTATTACTCATAGTGATGATTTCACAGAAGTTGTACATGTTCCCAAATAATCCCATCAAGTTGAAGAAAACTTATAAGAGCTTAATTCTGTGATACTATTTTTGCAAAATTATAGGCTTAATCGTGACAAAACTCAAAGTTCTCTATGCATAGATTTCGAAATGTAAAGAGTGTAAAAAGTAGATGACTCACATTCTTAAGAATAAAATTAAATGATATATTGGGATAGCTTATGTTCATTAAGTCACTAATATAATGAATATAAATTTCTCATTAAAGATCTGAAACCTAAATCAACAATACCAAGTTCTAAATCACATTCTACTGTGCAATATTCACACATAAGCTTATTAGTTAAAAAAAGCTTGATAAAAAGTGATAAAAATCAATTGCATCAATAGTAATTCACTGCCCAAAATTCGCAGATAATTCAATCGAGATGGTGTTTGGTTCAAATAATATCTAATTTTGCCAATCGTGCAAATCTTAAAATGCTTTGAAAATGCACTTCAAGTGGAAACTGTTTTAAATATTTGTTACATCACCAGAAACACTACAAAGCTACGATCAAAGAAGAACCGCCAGTCTAAACACATGGAACCCAGGAAAGTCACGTGCACCCACAAAATCAACAACGAAGGCACCTGTAAGGGCAACCACAGTATACCCTTGCTGGTGTGTTCGTTGACATTGTCAAAGTTAATCCGGTGACACTATGGACACTATGGAGTACAAATACCGTAATAATGTGAAAACAATACATACCGAACAGGTTCACCGCCCTCATTACTTTTCTACATCTTATTACGGTCAAAGGAAATCCTACAAGTTTGAAAAACTGCTGATAAAATGTTCCTGAAAATACTGTGACACATAAAAGTTTAAATTTCTCCTGTATACATTTATGAAATATTCTGCCATTTTTTATTTATGTTTATCAAGGTTGTTTTTACTAATGGCAATAAACCCTTCCACTACCGCTATGTTTCAAATAAAGACTTGAAAGTAAGAAACTTTCAGATTTTCTTTCCAAAAATGAATAAAATTCTTGGCTTCCTACTATACAGAAATTTACAAATTCAGGTCAAATGGGATCTCCCTACAAAATCTGCTTTGCTGGAACCGAAGAGAATTTTTCAACTAAGATGACGTGCCCAAAGTCTAACTAATGTCTGACCAAAATCTTTTATCACTTCATGTCGATAAAATAAGTGTACAACAAAGTCAATCTATCTATGAGAAAAATACAATCTGAAGTAAGAACCTTAGCATGATTCATTTTTTTACACAATATATAATTTTGTATCAAAATACCATGACTAACTTCGTACAAAGAAAGTTCTCAAAAGTCTGAAGTCCAAATTTACTAGCATGAGTGATATCGCAGACAGATGTCATACTTTGACATATATCTCCAGTAATTTTTGACAATTTTACAGGCAATAGGTAAATATTTAGTGTACAAGTCAATCAAGTAATCGACAGTCTTAATGATGTTTACAGAAAATATATAATTTTTAATGCTGATAAAACACACAAAGTTAAGCAAACATGTATTTAATCTCCTTTAAAGTACAAGCTCCCAGGAGTATCGTACAGTAAAATACAATCCGCACTGTGCCAACCAATATAAAACATTATTGTTTGCTGAAGACAATTTTTTGATCAAATATCAAAAGATGCACATGGCAAAATGCAATGGATCAGTCTACCATTGTTATTGGAAAATGTAGAAGTAACTTGTTTAAAGAATTGAAAATAACTCAGTGTTCAAAGTTCATACAAATCCCTTTACTCCGCTAGAAGTCTAGCACATCTATAGGTTCAGAAACACATAAAGTAAAAAAAGACATTCTTGATTAAAATAACTATGATAGACCTACACATCTGTGAGCGATAATATTCACAACTCAAACATAAACAGAATGATTGACTACCTTTTTTATTTACCCGTCTTTCAAATTCAAAAAGATCCAGTACAGGAATGCGATCACTGAAATAGCTTGTGATGGTCAGGTTCAACAATGACGGCGCCACCTAGCGGGCGTACATCATGTCAGGGGCCGATGGTCAACGCACAAAAGGCAAGATCTGCTAGGCTCTTTTTGCATGAATTGTTCAAATTTGCGGTTAGTCAACATCAAAATTTCCTAGTTCAAGTTTTCACCTTCAAATTATAGCTTAGGGAAGATTGGTAAAGGCTTACGGCCAAACATTTGGAGGGTTGTCCGTAATGTGTGTTGTACATTATCAACGGCCCCTACAGTGGATTGATATTTAGTCTTGTTCGGTATACATACTTCATCTGCTGTTTACAAGGAAGATTTTTATGCTATATCGTTGTACAAAGGTACGAAAAATAAGATCAAGCATAAAAGCGTGCTTTATGATATCAGTAAAATCTTCAAATGTCACACTAACAAAATAACGGAAGCAATCTCTTACGCACTATTTTTTTCAGCATAGTGATGAGGTCAACCTGCGGACGTATACAACATCAACAGTGTGTCTTAGATTAGTAGCAGACTGAATGGACCGTGTTTCCGTGTAAAATCGTGAAATTCTGACCTTTTTTTGAGTGATCGGAGTGGAATGTAAGAAATCACAAGTGCTTTGGACCTCGGCCGACCTACAGGTAAAGTTTGAACATTGTATCTATTGATTTGCAGCAAATATGACAAGATTTGACAGCGATGCATTGATCAATGGTTTCAATGAATACAACTGTCAATGCAATCATGCAGGGTTCTCAAAAATTTTTGAAGTAGGCGGAAAATTCAGAAAAGTAGGCGGTTAGCTTCTGTGTGCAACCAGAATCCCTGGGCGGGCGGGGGAGACAGTTCTGAGCAATTTCATGCATTCTTATACAGTGTATAAAAGGCTATTCCAACATACACACAGGGGGAGGGTTTCCTGTGTGCAAGAAATTTTTAAAATTTGAAGGCATTTTGGAGTAATTTCATGCATTATTGTACTGTACGGAAAGACCATTTCAGCATGAGAGTGTTAAGGATTATTTTTAATTTGAAGACATTTCTGAGCAATTTCATGCATTCTTATACAAGTGTATAGAAGGCTATTTCAACATACACAAAGGGGAGAGGGTTTCAGGGACGGGGTCCATGTCCCTGTGTGTGGCAAGAAATTTTTAAATTTTGAAGACATTTTGGAGTAATTTTATGCATCTTGTACAGTATTTAAGACCATTTCAGAATACAGAATATCATTATCATTGCCAATTACAACATGTTTTCAAGGGATAAAGTTTAAAAAAGTCAGAAAAATTAAGTGGATGTCACTCGGGCCTGTCAACTGCATTCAGTTGACATGGATAATAGCAAAATTTCACCAGACTGTTGTGTAGAATTATGTTTAGCTCATGACTTGAACAAACATTTTGAAATACATCATAGAATAGGGGTTTTCACAACCCAGAAAACGATCCGCTAGAATCCTGACCAGCCTGGCTACCAAAGTGTTTTACTGATTTAAATAAACTTGATTGAAGATACAGTAAAATCAAAGAGTTTATTCAATTCAATGAATTATAGGAACACAATTTTCAGTGATTTTAATTCACTGTACTAATTTCACAATAAAACGAATCCGCGAGCTGATTATTGATTTTTTGCTGATGTTGAATATAATTGAAAAAGAGAGCTAAATTTCAGTGTTCATGTTTGATAAAACCTCAAACTAACGACACTGAACGCCAGCCTGTACTACACCGTGTGTGTACAAAGCACCGGTAGTCAGTACACACAACGCGATATCGGTCGACCTGAAATTTGACACTGTGATCGGCGTAGCTTTTCAAAAGTACGAAAAGTGAGACCAAGTATTTTTTTGTTTATTTAGATTTGATCTAAACCTCCCAAAACCAACAGACAAAGTCAGAAAATCAAAGTTTTCGAGCGTCGACTTTCTCTTCCGCGATGCACACAACCACGGCCCCTCCACAAAACGCGATGTCGATCGACTTGAGTTGACATCGTGATCGACCATGGATAGATTGACGTGGCGTTTCGAAAGTATGAAAAATGAGACTCAGTAACTTGTGGTCGCTTTAGATTTGATCAAAAACCTACCAAACCCATCAGACTAGGCCCTACTCTTACACAGAAAACCAAAGCTCTCGAGCGTCGACTTTCTCTTCCGCGTTTGAGCGAAACAAAAGTCGGCTTCATTCGGAAATGGTCGGCTATTCGCGGGCATAACGTAATTGTATGTTAGTCCAATTTTCGGCTATACCCGATGTGAACGTCGGAATAATTCGGGCTGTGATCGGGCGAGCGAGGTTGACCTCGAGAGCGATTCCCAGTCACGGTGTACAGTACAACACGTTCGCTGATCGCGGTACCACAGTGATAGCAACAAGTTCACTGCGTAAATTGCTAGACTACATATAGCCACATCGGCACTTCTGAAATATTATCTGCGGCTTGCAAGACCACCAAAAAATCTAATTATTGTTATCAAAACCAGAATTTCCGGGCCAGAGAGCGAAACAGTGTTGAAAAGTAGCCGGCCAAAATACGAAAGTAGCCGGTCAATTTGGCCGGCATCCGGCTAAAAATGAACACGCTGTAATCATGTATAAAGTTATCAAAACACAACTTGTAAAAAATATGAAAATTTCAACCGATCGCTTTGATTTTCACTTTCTCAGCTTTATTACATTCTGACGTGAAATTCTAACCCTAACATGCCATGGAAAATTTCAAGCATTTCCAAGAAAAACCATGATAATGTTTACATTTTGCAATGCAATCATCTCAAACCATTGAATACAAACAATACCTTCATCAATTTTCAAAAAATATTCTTTTAAACAAATATAAAACTTCAACTGATCATTAAAATTTCCACTTTCCCAGATCAATTACATCAAGACGTAAAATTCTAACCCAAACATGGCAGGGAAAATATCAACAATTCTCAGAAAAATGAGAATATTTGTATTCTTGCATTCATTACAATTGCTCTTCAACAAACCAGAATACAATTTCTTGACAGTTGTACAAAAAATTACTCTTTAAAAAAATACAAAATTTCAACCAATGACTTCAATTTCACTTGGAGTCTCTTCTTTACGTCCTAACGTAAAATTCTAGCCCAAACTTGGCTGTGAAATATTGAGAGTTTTGGTGAAAAAAGAGGAATTTTCACTTTGGATGGTGTTGTTGTGTTGTAGAGTTGTATTTGCTGCAATACTTGCATAAACTGTCTTCTCATATTTCTTACGTGTAAATTACACGCACAGTGAAATCACTGACATCACTGACATCACTGTCATCACTGACTGTATAAACTATTCTACCGTCTGCAAACACTGCAATGTACACAGGCTCTCTATCTACAGTTACATCTGTCAGGTATTCACCCTGTGCACTAAAGATCTTTACTTTATTCTCATCTGCTACATAAATATTTTCTCCAATTGCATCAACACTGACTCCACCTGGACTTACTAAGTGTTCATGTCCAAATGTGTGCAATGTGTTGAGATTACTGTCCAAAACATAGATACAATGTTCATCTTCACATGACACTATGAGTTGATATTTGCTATTCATGGTCAGATCGTAGGGTTTACTGAGTTGTTTACTTGAAATCATTTCACCAGCCTTGCTGTATTTTATCACACGGCCATTGTAGTCTGCTACAAAAACAGTGTTGTCTGGACCAAGACATATCTGAGGATAACTCACTTCACTAATATCTATTATTTGTTTCAATCTACTCTTTGCATCGCACACAAGAATGCATTTGTTGCCATCGTCGGCAATGTAATACAAATTGTTTTTAGACATTTTCACATCTCTTGGTCTGAAAATATTTGGCAAGCCATGAAAAGTGATTGTTGATGTGATCTGTGCAGTGTCTGCTGTTACTGTCTTCACACTGCCAGGCTGGTCATCATATTTGTCATCGTCTTCAACTCCATTGTCACTGACAACTACTTGTCCATTGTGGTTTATTGTCAATCCCAATGGATACCAGACTTCTCCTGGTCCCTTGCCTTCCCTTGACAATCTTCTGACTGTGTCTTTGGGAACAATACCTGCCATTACAAATGTAGGTCAAAGGTCGTCACAGCAGACTACCTTCACAAAAGCTATTTTTTGTAATCAAAACATGACATTGACCTAAAAGTGTTACCATAGCAACAACAGAAATCGACAAACACATCAGAAACTAGTCCATTAGACCACCGTTACCATGGCAACATGGTGGAAAACCATATTTTCATTCTTTTTTGAGAAAAATAATGCCAATATCACTGCTTTTGACAGAAAAAGTGAATGTAGTGCTACAGTTGACGATTTGACATTTATTTTTGGCTCCATTTTGACCAAATTTGAATTAGTAGATCCTAATAAAATTCTTGCTGCTTTTGTGAAGTGTCAGGGTTTTACATCACTTTTAACTTTTGAGAGTCCCTGGGACTCCTGGTGTTAGAAAATGGGAGTCCTACATCAAAATATGGGGGTCCCAATTTATTTCACAAAAATGTTTTATAGTTTATCAATGCCATGGTCTTCACTGTGTTCAATTAGTATTAAAACACACAGCAAATAGTTGCATATTTCTTAAAATAATTCCTACATGAAAATTCTAGTTCATGCTGAGGGCCCTCATTGATCAATTTAAAGAACACTATTCATGATTGAAATTATCTCATAAGTTTAATGACAAGTTCACAACGTTGTGAAATTTGAACAAGTATTCAAATTTGGCAAATTGACAAGAAGGTAAGTAATTTCATACTCTGAAATGGCATTTACCCAGCAAGTCCAGAAGGTTTGAGTTCACACTCTGCCAGCAGCTCATTCAGCAAATAACCTAGCAGTGTTCATGAAGTCAAAATCATCTATGATAGGGCCAACCAGTTTGATGAACATTAGTCTATTATTAGCCTTTGAGAATTGAGTCTATTTCGTGCCCTCTGTTTGATGGCATTTTGTACTGAAAAGCCCCTTTCACATGGGGCAGAGGACACTGGTATGACAAGAGCAATTTTAGCTAGGATGGCAAAATCAGGATACTCCTCTGTAAAATCAGTTAGCAACAGCTTGATATACATATCAAAATTCAGTGCCTCCCTATGAGATCTTGTGAAGTGTTTGTAAACAAGGAAGTGTGCCCTAGCTCTATCAGCATCAATACCTGGTGTATTGTTATAATGAATCAACAGTTGATCAAGCTGGTTGACCCCATAGTCAGGTAGGTTAGCCACATTTTCAGGATATCTGTGTGGGTTGAGAATCACATCAAAACACTCCAGAATATTCATCTCATCATCTGGAAATCTGCTATCTAAATTCTGCAGCAGTTTGTTGATATAATTTTCTCTTGCATCACAGAACCTCTGTCTGAGTGGCTGATTGTCAGTATTTTGAATGTTTTTGTATGTGTTTTTCTGACCATTGCCAGGAACATCACCCAAATCATTAAAGACGTCTCTGACAGTGTGTGAATCATTAGTCATTCTATTCAATGTGTCCCTAGTAGACTGAACACTTTTTTTGATATAAGAGGTGACAGAATCTTTCTGAA
Source organism: Ptychodera flava (assembly GCF_041260155.1). NCBI lineage: Eukaryota > Metazoa > Hemichordata > Enteropneusta > Ptychoderidae > Ptychodera > Ptychodera flava. The sequence continues at coordinate 2,620,811 of NW_027248353.1, read as the reverse complement.
ATGTAAGGCTCAAAATTCCAATGACAGTAAGAACATCAATCAATAAGGCAGTGAATAGCAGACACAATGAATTAGAGATAAATTTCAACAGCTCATCAGCCTTTCCCCCTTTTTTGTCACTTGCAAGTGCCAAGGCAATTGGCTCAAAACTGATGAAAACCATCTTGACAGCTGATTCGACCGACAGCCAGCGAACAGATGTAGCCTCAGTAATTTGTTTTGTTTTCCCATTCAACAGAGTTTGAATTTTCCTAAGTTTGTCATATCTCACACTAGATTCAATGAAGTATTTATACAATGAATGGATTATATTATATTCTTTGCAATATTCAATATCTCTGCCTGCTTGGGAAGCAGCAAGATTCAATCAATGTGCAACACAATGCACTTGAACAAGGTTGGGATTTCTGGCTTTTAAAATTGCACCCAACCCGTTCAAACGGCCGGTCATTACGGCCGCCCCGTCTGTTCCTAGTCCATATATTTTGTCCACGGCTGCGTCACAGATTTCTTTCCTAGTCAAAAATTCAATCAAGGCGTTTTCAATCTCTGCAGCATTGGCATCTGTAATTTGCTGGTTACAGAGGAAAGAAAAATTCGCCTCGCCATTCTGAATATATCGAACATATATTGCAAGTTTCTTATGAATGAAATGTCACAACACAGTCTCATCCAACATTATACCGATGACGTCACTTGCATGTATGCTATCAATCAGGGACTTCTCGATCGCACGTTGAATACACTCTTCAAACTCCATAACTATCTGAGGACGTTTACAATATTCAATGTCTAAGCCGTTCAGATTCTGCAGATGAATGATGTCAGTGAATACATGGCATGGAAGGTCACGTTTAGCGATCAGGTAAACAGTACGTAATTGTGCAGCGTACGCCTCGAGTTCGTTACTCTTACCGCTACGTATCACTCCACTCGTAACTGTGCTCTTACCCTGCAACTGCCGGTCCTCATGCTTAGGATTTTAACACTTGTGAGACGACTTTTCGAGTCCTGATGACGAGTGAGAGTTGAATGTTGAAAATTACAAAAACCTTCCATGAACGGGCATGTAACATTCGCTTTCAAACATACACCGCATTCCATGACGTTTCGCTCTTCAGAATATCGAAGCCATTTATAGTAAATCTATTGAGTCAACTTCTGTTGAATGTTCGTAATTTTGCTGACTTGGTCGGGGGACCTGATGTATCAGTATCGCATGGCGTAGCTGCCGTTTCGGCCTCGACCAAACCTGCATGGTGCTGGTTGCTGCGGCCGCCGAAAAACCTTCGCAGATCGGCCTGTTTGACACGACCCGCCATGATGCATAAATATGTGTTAATCGACACAGACAAGAAATCGACCAATTAAGAATCAGTTTACATTTTGAAAGTCACTTTTTACAGCAATAGAATTTGTTTCCGCGGTTACCATTGGTTATGAAACAGTGGAGGCCAATGCACTATGGAGCATTCCATTAAAGTACGGGGTCGGTAAGGTTTACTGGGATGTGTTTTACGTGTTCAGCAGCTTCGCAAGGTGTACACCAGCAACAGATATTGCTGCGTCCCAAGGGACGCGTGGTTTAGTTTTTGAGGGGTCCTGCGTCCGGTTTTATGCGTAAAGGACGCAGAAATGCGCGTCATGTAAAACCCTGAAGTGTTATGCAAAAGGTGTAATTTGTTCAAATTATTTTAATAATTATTTAATTAATTCATTTTTAGATTCAGAGAACTACAAAAGAGGATACAACCCCTTCATCTTGGATGGATTTTTACCAAATTTGAAATAATTAATATTCATTGAGAAATGCATATTGTTATGACGCTTTCCAATCAGTGTTTTAATTCTTTTTAAATCATCTTATGACATAACTGTCAAAAATAGTTATTGATCAAACTCATAGTTCAAATATATCTCTAGAAAGACCTTGAAATGTTTTGAAATCATGATCAACAAACAATTAATTTATGGGATTTCCTGCAATTGTTTTAAAAAGCATAGATAAAACTCCTTTTCCTCAAAAATTCTTAGTTTTATTGTATAACATGTTATACTTCGATCTCTATATGGAGTTAGCCATTGGAATAGTTATATATATTATTACAGATTGAGTTTATAATGAACTTTAGTCTGGGTTTCACAAAGTATCATGAGACAAACTTTGAATTTTGTTAGAATTATCCTAACCAAATTTTTTGTTACAAAATGTCTTTAACCATTTTACTTACTTGTGCTGGAGTATTGATTAGGTTTTCATAAGACTTAAAAAACTTGATTGTGACTTACATCTATCAAACTATTTTACATCAAATAATTTATGAGGCAAATTATCTATTTGACAAGGATAGCCCTAAAGGGAATACAATAATATCTGAATGGATCTTGTTCACACCTATTATGAGATATTATTACAGAACCAGAGATTTAAACTTTGTGTCTCATTCGTCAGATATTATTCTAATGAAAATAATAAGACAGCTAGTATTCTTCCCGGACTTCCAGGTGATCTAGCACATTCATCTGAACTCACATTTTTACAGTTTTACAACATTTCTCGTTAGTTTAGACAGACGGTCAAGGAGACTTTTACTATTAGGGTCAGTGAATCTCATAAACAAATATTGACAGTATTATCTTCTAGACTGATTTTGACCAAATTTGAAACATTGGGCTCTTCATTGGAAATTGAAAAGATGAATTTTTGATTTCCTTATACCGGTAAGTAAACAAAATCTTACCGTATGTAAATTCAATAATTGATGAACATTTTTAATCAAACATTGCATTTGCAGTTCCCTTGATATTGATAGGATTTTTGATCCAACACTGCAGTTCCTTTGATATTGATAGGATTTTTGATCCAACACTGCAGTTCCTTTGATATTGATAGGATTTTTGATCAAACACTGCAGTTCCTTTGATATTGATAGGATTTTTGATCAAACACTGCAGTTCCTTTGATATTGATAGGATTTTTGATCAACACTGCAGTTCCTTTGATATTGATAGGATTTTGATCCAACACTGCAGTTCCTTTGATATTGATAGGATTTTTGATCCAACACTGCAGTTCCTTTGATATTGATAGGATTTTTGATCCAACACTGCAGTTCCTTGATATTGATAGGATTTTTGATCAAACACTGCAGTTCCTTTGATATTGATAGGATTTTTGATCCAACACTGCAGTTCCTTTGATATTGATAGGAGTTTTTGATCAAACACTGCAGTTCCTTTGATATTGATAGGATTTTTGATCAAACACTGCAGTCCTTTGATATTGATAGGATTTTTGATCCAACACTGCAGTTCCTTTGATATTGATAGGAGTTTTGATCAAACACTGCAGTTCCTTTGATATTGATAGGATTTTTGATCCAACACTGCAGTTCCTTTGATATTGATAGGAGTTTTGATCAAACACTGCAGTTCCTTTGATATTGATAGGATTTTTGATCAAACACTGCAGTTCCTTTGATATTGATAGGATTTTTGATCAAACACTGCAGTTCCTTTGATATTGATAGGATTTTTGATCCAACACTGCAGTTCCTTTGATATTGATAGGATTTTTGATCCAACACTGCAGTTCCTTTGATATTGATAGGATTTTTAATCAAACACTGCAGTTCCTTTGATATTGATATGAAAGGATTTTTGATCAAACACTGCAGTTCCTTTGATATTGATATAAAAGGATTTTTGATCAAACCTAGATGATTTGGTCTATGTATGCATTTCTACAGTACTGTGTAGATCTCTGCATACATTTTGAGATTTGACTGATATGTTGGGTTTACCGTATTTTGAAAGTCAATATATACATTTTATACTCAGTTGTCTTGCAGACTGTCAGTCAATGTAAAAGAGCTTGAACCGAGGTGATTGGAAAACAGTTCCTCTGTCTGTGTGATTATTCTAGCAGCTGAATTCTGATCTCATTGTTATGAATTGAAGATGGACCATGTCATGTCCTGGGTGTGGGGTTCTGAAAGATCATGGATTGGCTAAGACTGTGAGAGCACTACTTGTCCACACTGCTTTATCTGATATTTCTTTTCATCCTGCTAATTCTGATATTTTCTTCATTCCCCCTCAGAGGAATCTTTATTTTGTTCACATATGCATGCCAATGTTCCCTATTCTTTGTGTTTAGATGATTACGCAACATGACAAATGTGAATTTGGAATGAAATTTACAACAGCACAAAGCTGATAATGTATTTACAGACACAAAGCATGAATGTATACCGGAGAATGCTGGAAAGTTGGAAATGAGTATAGAAACAACATGTACTGGCTTAAAGAATAATGATGGAGGGAAAAGTTATTACAATAGCTGATGGACTTTCTGATATTCAGTGGCTGTGAGTTGCATAGTTTAGGTGTATATGAAAGACACTTACACCCTATTTGATGTGTTGGTGGTGTAAGTTGATGGTATTTCTTACTTGAAGAATTCACAGAATGACAGTCAGACTAGAGCAGATCACTATAATTGTTGTATGCAGGAGTCATGTTGTCACTGGCTTGGAAAGTCAATGTAACATTTTGTACTCAGTCTTCTAGCAAACTAGAGTTCAGTATAAACTAGCAGGAACTGAGGTGACTTGCAAAAATTTCCTCTGTGTGTGCATGTGATTATTTCAGCAGCTGAATTTTTTCTGATGTTATTTGGTACGTTCAGACTGACGACTTTGCGTCGGCCCAGGTCCCGACCAGGGCCGGGGCCGACGTAAAAAACCAATGTGGACACGCTGAGTCGGCCCTGGGCCGACTCAGTTTGGTCCCGGTTAGAAGGGGGGGTTCAGGGCCGACTCAGGGCCGACGCAAAATTTGGTTCGACGCAAATCGCCAGTGTGGACACGTTACGTCGGCCCTGGTCCCAGTTGACCAGGCCTCCGCTATGGATCGAAGTTGAACTAGTCACACTATTCGCACAAAACAAACGACGTTTGAAACTAAAGTTTACACCTATCGAAAGTTTTCAATCCAGTCTTTACATTTTATATCATCCCATGTACGCTGAACTTCCCACCAACCTTTGTTCCGCAAACGAGACCATGTCATTCGATTCCACAGTGCACGTAATAGACTAGAGAGGCATGTCAAAAATGCCGCGCACTGGTTATTTCTCCACCGCGGTCTTATATATACCATATGCTCATCCAATAAATGGTGAAGATCTCTCCGATGATTAAAAGGGTGAGTGGTAGTCATATTTGCCCTTCTTGTGCGTAAAAACACAGGAAAATCATGAACAGTAGAAACAGCGTGCCATATTCAAATGCGCCATTTTGAACTTTGACAGGTCAGAGGTCACAAAGGAAGGTAAAGTTACGTCGGCCCTAATTCTGGTACCGGTAAGTGTGGACACGGACCAAATTTAATGCCAAAAGGACAATTATTTTGCGACGGCCCAAATTTCAGTTGGGTTGCCAATGTGAACAAGATAATTGTAATGAAATAGTTTATCTAAAAATAAATAAGAGCTTGACTGTTTCATATCCTTTGAGGGAGGTTTGATTCTGGAAGATTGATTGGGGAGTATAATTTTCTCTCCCTGCTTCACCTGTCATTATTTTTTTCAACCTGCCATTTGTGGCATTTGTTACTCCCCCCCCCCCCCCCCCCCCCCTCAGAGGAATCTTGATTTTTTGCAAAATTGCATGCCAAGTTTTTACTATTCTTTGTTAGATGATTTATGTACATGACATGACAAAAAAAAATTGAGAAAGAAATGTGCAGCATCTCAAAGTTGACATGTAACTATAGAGGCACAAAAGATGGCCTGTGTCAGGAATCTGGAAAGTTGAAATGAGAATGGAAGCAACCTGTACTGCAGCAAGATTAACGTTGGAGGAAACAGTGATTGCAATAGAAGTCAATTTGGACTCATTACCTACTGTTCAATGAATAAGACATAATAAAACATGCAAATCAATACTTAGCAAACAAGTAGAGGGTCAAAGGTACTGTACATCTATGAATTGATACTGCAGATTTACAGTCTATAAAATGGAATACAATGATAAATCTTGTAGAAATAATGTTCTTTTTTCGAAAGCATAGAACAAGTATCTCACACAATTCCTTATAACAACTATAGTGTTCATAAATCTAATAAATTTAAATAGTGAAAGTGGCTTCTCTGTAAAAATACTTGGAATATATTGATTTCTGAGTTCTACATAAAGAGGACAATCGAAAAAGAAATGATACTCATCTTCAATGCTGCATAATGCACGGAGGGCAAAAATTACGTATTACATACACTGAATAGAATGGTTATCCCCCTCCTGACACAGAAACTTTTTAATATAAAAACTAAAATACTGTTGAGTCATTCTGTAGCCACTTTTGAGTATTTCAAATGTGCAGTTTTCATGAACACTCAGAACTTTATAAAATGGTTCTCATTATTACCCTGTCAACAATGTTAGTTTCGTGCCAATCTACTAGTTTACGCTAGAAAAGATCAGGAAAGCATTCTGTTCAGTTTCTGAGAGTGACAGTGAATACATTGTAGCAATAGAATTGAAATGGAAAAACATCATGATCATACCAGATGATGCTTACATTCTACCCTTTAAAATCAAATGTCACTCTCAGCACACTTCACAAAATTGTTGTCAAACACTTCAGGAAATATGTGCACACTGTTGTAATGTCAATGACTACTTTCTTGAATGATCAATGGAAGAGAAGGAAGATAGCATACATTTGTACATTTGTTACATGTGTCATATATTTTCATAACAAGATTTCATCAGAGCCTCACATTTTGAGGTGTTTGTTGATGAGGTGTTTGTTTATTGATGAGGAGTTTGTTGATGGGGTGTTTGTTGATGAAGTGTTTGTTGATAAAGTGTTTGTTGATAAAGTGTTTGATGATAAAGTGTTTGTTTTATTGATGAGGTATTTGTTGATGGAGGCGGTGTTTGTTGATGGAGTATTTGTTGATGAAGTGTTTGTTGATAAAGTGTTCGTAGATGATGTGTTTATTGATGACATGTTTGTTAATGAGGTGTTTGTTGATGAGGTGTTTGTTAATGAGGTGTTTGTTGATGAGGTGTTTGTTGATGGAGTGTTTGTTGATGAGGTGTTTGTTGATGGAGTGTTTGTTGATGAAGTGTTTGTTGATGGGGTGTTTGTTGATGAGGTGTTTGTTGATGGGGTGTTTGTTGATGAGATGTTTGTTGATGAGGTGTTTGTTGATGAGGTGTTTGTTGATGGGGTGTTTGTTGATGGGGTGTTTGTTGATGGGATGTTTGTTTATGAGGTGTTTGTTGATGAGGTGTTTGTTGATGGGGTGTTTGTTAGTCCCCACGGACACCGTCCAGGGGGACTTATAGGTTTGGTCATGTCCGTGCGTGCGTCCGTCCGTCCGTCCGTCCGTCCGTCCGTCCGTTCACGCAAATATCTCTGAGATGCCTGGAGCGATTTCATTCAAACTTGATACAAGGATTACTTCATATGGCATACAGATGCACGTCGATTTGTTTTGTGATACGATCCAATATGGCCGCCAGGCCGCCATTTTATTACGATTTTTTCATGTACAGAGCCACAACTCAGGCATGTTCCAACCGATTTTATTCAAAGTTGGTACAAGGACATTGACCAATGTCATACAGATGCACGTCAATTTGTTTTGTGATACGATCCAATATGGCTGCCAGGCGGCCATTTTATTACGATTTTTTCATGTACAGAGCCATTTCTCGGGCATGTTTCGACCGATTTTATTCAGAGTTGGTACAAGGACATTGACCAATGTCATAGATATGCACATCAATTTGTTTTGTGATACGATCCAATATGGCCGCCAGGCGACCATTTTATTACGATTTTTTTCATGTACAGAGCCATTACTCAGGCATGTTTTGACCGATTTTATTCAGAGTTGGTACAAGGACATTGACCAATGTCATAGATATGCATGTCAATTTGTTTTGTGATACGATCCAATATGGCAGCCAGGCGGCCATTTTATTACGATTTTTTCATGTACAGAGCCATAACTCAGGCACGTTTCAACAGATTTTATTCAAAGTTGGTACAAGCTTATTGACAAATGTCATAGCTGTGCACGGCAATTTGTTATGTGATACGATCCAAAATGGCCGCTGTGCAGCCATTTTATTACGATTTTTTCATGTACAGAGCCATAACTCAGGCATATCTCAACCGATTTTATTCAAAGTTGGTACAAGGACATTGACCTATGTCATACATATGCACATCAATCTGTTTTGTGATACGATCCAATATGGCCGCCAGGCGGCCATTTTATTACGATTTTTTCATGTACAGAGCCATTTCTCAGGCATATCCGCATGTTTTGACCAATTTTATTCAAAGTTGGTACAAGGACATCGACCAATGTCATAGCTATGCACATCAATTTGTTTTGTGATGTGATCCAATATGGCCGCTGTGCGACCATTTTGTTACGATTTTTTTCATGTCCTGAACCATAACTCAGACATGTATCAAGCAAATTCATTCAAAAGTATTTTTATCACAGACCTAATGAAGAGGACTCTATCCTCTTTGAGGATCTGTAATCAAAATACTGATTAACAAGTGGGGACTGTGTCATCAACGATGACTTGTTGATGATGTGTTTGTTGATGGGGTGTTTGTTGATGGGGTGTTTGTTGAAGTGTTTGTTGATGGGGTGTTTGTTGATTGGATGTTTGTTGATGAGATGTTTGTTGATGGGGTGTTTGTTGATGAGGTGTTTGTTGATGGGGTGTTTGTTGATGAGGTGTTTGTTGATGGGGTGTTTGTTGATGATGTGTTTGTTGTAAAGGTGTTTGTTGATGGGGTGTTTGTTGATGAGGTGTTTGTTGATGGGGTGTTTGTTGATGAGGTGTTTGTTGATGGGGTGTTTGTTGATGATGTGTTTGTTGTAAAGGTGTTTGTTGATGGGTGTTTGTTGATGAGGTGTTTGTTGATGGGGTGTTTGTTGATGAGGTGTTTGTTGATGGGGTGTTTGTTGATGATGTGTTTGTTGTAAAGGTGTTTGTTGATGGGGTGTTTGTTGATGGGGTGTTTGTTGATGGGGTGTTTGTTGATGGGGTGTTTGTTGATGGGGTGTTTGTTGATGGGGTGTTTGTTGATGATGTGTTTGTTGATAAGGTGTTTGTTGATGGGGTGTTTGTTGATCGGGTGTTTGTTGATGAGGTGTTTGTTGATGGGGTGTGTGTTGATGGGGTGTTTGTTGATGAGGTGTTGTTGATGGGTTGTTTGTTGATGGGGTGTTTGTTGATGATGTGTTTGTTGATGATGTGTTTGTTGATGGGGTGTTTGTTGATGATGTGTTTGTTGATGGGGTGTTTGTTGATGGGGTGTTTGTTGATGAGGTGTTTGTTGATGGGGTGTTTGTTGATGAGGTGTTTGTTGATGGAGTGTTTGTTGATGGGGTGTTTGTTGATGAGGTGTTTCAAACAAACTTTGTTGATGAGGTGTTTGTTGATGAGGCGTTCAGTGTTTTATCCAGGATGGCATAAAGGGGGTGGGGGATTTCCCCCTTAACCAGAAAATTTAGAGGGATTTCACCAGTTAATGTGTTCTACTTTTATCTCTTAAGGTGTGACAGGCACCATTTCATTAGGGGGGGGGGCCTGGTCCCCCTTTACTATTTACTAGAGGGCGCCAACAAAGTGGGAATCCCCCTGTTGTCCCCCTAGCTATGAAACACTGGGTGTTTGATGATGAGGCATTCTAGGAATTAAGTGTTCTTCACTTCATTGTCAGAACAGTCTTTGAGACTATGTTATATGCGATTTCCAATTTGAAGTGCTTTCATCTCAATATCAGGGGATGATGACTCACAAAGACACGCCATCTTTTTTGCTATTATCTAGATTTCATCCATGATTCCTGTCAGTTGGCATCATAGTATAGTGTCATAGTACAAAGTTAGGTGTTTGAGAAACATAATGGATACATTTTACACGTGTTTTTCAGTCCTATCACTGATGTTTCACAATTCTTGCTGTCAGCTCTTTTGCCCTGGTGTTAATTACTGCTGTCATGTATATTGTGGGAACAATGCCACTATAGGGTTCCCAAGTTTAATTTCTGGTGTTACTCATTGCTATCAAAAATACCAGAAGCTATCCTTGTGTATTGAGAAAAATGCAAAAAAATAAACCATTATTCTTGACATTCCTATCCAGAACAATTACTAACTTTGTGTTGAAGTACTGGCAGTTTTAAGGAAACAATAGTCAACAGGACAACTGTCTGTGAAGGAAAACATGTTTACATTCTTGACTATGATCTAAGACAGGCTGTTTTATTTGATTATTCACAATTTATCAACTTGACCTTAGATCACACGGTTTTTGATGGGAATTTCTTCATGAATGTTTGTACTATCTCAGGGACTGGTACCAGGTGAGGAAAGTGTAATCCTTTTATGTTGGTTTTCAAATGCAGAGATGACATCGGCCTCTGTTGGATAATTGCGGCTCAAAAAGAACAAAACTGAATTCTCTCATCAGAAAAGGGATCAGGACTGAAATATTTTATTAAATTACACTGTAAGGCTAGTTCTCCTTTTAGATCTTATTAAATTGAAAGTACCACTGTCTATCAGTATCTATGCTATTGCTAAATTAAGTAGATTAGTTAGGGGATCCAGTAATGTCTATTGCTCATTAAGTAGGACTGTTTACCAAACAGAACCCTTGTAAAATTGACTTGGGTATACTGCCCTCAAACATGCAGTCAGTTGCTGTAAATTTTGATGTATTTTTTCCATTATTATGTTTTGGATGTTAAAAGTTGCACTTGTTCTACTCTCTGAATCATGGTTAGACACCTGCTATATAGCGTGTCAACACAAGCATGTATGTAAAATATACACTGTAATTGTTTCCATTTGATTTCTAGTCCAGACTGATTCACTTGTCAACTACAACAATGTAGTTTACACCTGTACAGGTAGACATGAATACTGTGAATATCAACATGCTTTGAGGAGTAGAGTAAGTAATTGTGGTTGACATTAAAAACAGAAACACTGTTTTGAAAACCATGGAGTTAATGTAAATGATCAAAATAATTAAGGGAAAAAATCATACTTCATTCTGTGACCAAAATTCAAAATCAAAAGAAAAAGCTCTCCATTTTTTGCAAACATACCGTATAAGTTTATTGGAGAAATCAAAGCAAAAGATCTGTGTGCTAGCTCTTATTTCACTGTTGGCACCATTGTCCTCTGTCAGCATACAAGACTACTGCTATCATCAGATTCTATAGTTATGATTGAGAATGCAGAATCTTTTACCTAGCTAATAGAAGAGCGCCCTCTACAGTCTGGCATGCATTTTCTACCATTAACTGTTCTGGTCACTGGCTTCAGCTGTGTCTATGCAGCAAATTACAACTTTTAACAGAAAATCATGCTATCAGCATTTGGAGAATGCAATAGTACATGTGTTAATTGTGAATGGAATTATATTAAAATAACTTTGATAGGTCAGAACAATTAAATCACAGTTTGCATTAGTATTTTTCCCAATGTTACCAATTTCAGGTCACATCAAAACTCAGATGTCAAAATACCCAGATGGGTACTGTGACACACACCTTTGTTAAACAATCAATTACTATAGGGCTTCGACAATGAAAATCAACACGTTTATGTGTGTGTAAGCAAGAAAGATCAGAGGAAGTTGTGTTTCCGTTTGTTGTAAGGGATCTATAAGACATCTATTGTAAACTTTATAGTGTACTGCTTCATGTTATGCTCGTGTCAGTGAAAGCTTTGTCTTTCTTTTTGTTGATAGGGATATTTCACATAAAGTCAATATATATGTGGTACACTGTTCATTGTATACTTCACTACTAATATTTTACACTGTCGACAATATATTGAACTACACCAAGATTGTAAATATTCAAAACACTTCAAGTGAACATAGCATTGCATCATGGGATGTTCTGATGAAGTTTAATGTATATTTTCAGCCACATGATGGAGCCATGCACTCAACTATTTGACAGTGACACTGAAGTTTAACTCAGGAATGGAAAAGACAGGACTAGAAGATGAACTGCAGTGCCAAACATTGTCAATTACTCCAAGATTCCATGGCAACACAAGAAGCAACTTTAATTTGCATTTGCTGTCCGTTCAAGGTGGTGAAGGAAATTTCACTTCATCTGATTGTGAAAAGGTCTACATCATTTATGCCAAAATGACCAACAGATAGAATATTAAAAATGGAAAGACTAATCATAAAATGTCAATTTTTTTTCTCTCTGTAAAAATGTACAGCGCATGATAAAGGGCATGTAGCCAACATGATGGCCAGAACAGCCACACTCTATCCTGATCCCCTCTTTAGCTTGCTAATGTAATGAGACTATGATTGGTGGCATCATAAAGTACACCTATTATTGGACATGATTTATGACAGTGTTCAGAACCCCATTGTCGCTGCAGGAGCTTTATGGAAAGAAAGTGTTCATGACCATTGAACTAGTCAAATTTTGTTTTTAAAGGACTCGTTGTTTGATTGTCATTATTTGATTATATTTTTCCTGGCTATATCGTTTTGGATACTCATCTCTGTTGTCATTACTGAGAAAACACCAACATTAGTTAAAGTAGCACACTGTTGTTCAACTGTTTTACTGTAGCGTGCGTGAGTTTTCGAAGACAACAGTCTTCATCTGATGAAGGAGACTGTTGTCTTCAAAAGCTCATGCCCAAGTAAAACAGTTGAGCAACAGTGTGCTACCTTAACAATGTTGGTATCAGTCAAGATCAACACAGCTTTATTTAAAATTATTGAGAAAACATAGCCTGTCTTCATAGAATTCAAATTCCAGGCTTACCCCAAAGTGGCGTCGTCTTGTACAATCCATGTAATAATGGAGGTATCCTTCACTTATCATAAAATGTTGAATGGTTTCCGATTTGAATGCATCAATCAAACCTTATCAGATGGATTTTTGTTCTAACAGTTGATGAACTTGATTGTCGATATTGATTGTTCAAAATGTGTGATAAAATATAACATTAATTTGGGGGAAAACACCGCTGTTTTATTGTTTCAAAATCACAAGAGATAATAAAAACATTACAGTATATCTAAATTTTACAGAAAAATCCCTCTTGATTAAATGGTAGAAAGTTTGATGTAGAGGATCAGAAACTTGCACTGTTCTCTACTATTCTGCTCATAGAAATACTTTTTAAAGCAGACAAGGGTCCTAAAATGTAATTGAGAGGCTCCAAATGTTTGCAGAGATTTTGTGTAAGATTCAAGCAATAATAAGATGGTAACTGATGATACTATAGTACCATGACACACAAATGCATTGGACGTATAGCTGACTGAACAGCGCCCTCTGTAGGCTAATAATTCAATTCTAGATGCTTGTTGTTCCTTGTGTTCATTCATGAAAGAGCAATAAACAGTAACATCCTGACATTACTTTACTTTTATCCAAATTAAAATTTATGAAACATCTCCTTAGTCTTTGTATTGAATCTACAAACATATAACGAGAAACGAGAAACATTGCCAAATAGTGTCCAATGTTGCCACAATGTATATGTGTATTTGTAGTTGAGTATGTGAGTGTGTGTACTGTGTATGCGTTTTGTTCCTATCATAGCTCAAAATCTATTTCTCAGAATGTCATGGAGTTTGATACACAGAAGGATCATGAAAAGATCTACAACTAATGGTCATTAACATAGTAAGTGAATGTGCATAGTGGGCTATATCTTGAGAATTATTCAATTGCTTTTGATGTAACCTTGCAGGCACTCAGGCTGTGCTGTGGTCTCAGTGTTCAAGAAGTTTGCGGGCGTGATTTATAGATTCTAACTTCATTTACATATTTAACAAATTATTGTTCATTGTTACTTTGATCAAAATTCAGTGCACTGAATTTTAGCACACCTGTGAATTGTGTTGTCATACAAAACCAGATATGAACTGTAAATGCTCACGTGTTTCATTATATATTGAAGTTATGTGTAAATTTGAACCTTTGCCACATGTTTGCAACTTCATTGAAATTATTATGATCAACATAATGAACAATAATCACCGCCGATTAATTCTAAAAGGTCATGAAGTATACAAATATGTAATTAGCTGAAATAAAAATATTAAAGTAATTTTACTGCTCTTATTGTATCACCACTTTATATAGCAAGTGTAATTACCGTTGGCCAAGTCCTTCAAGCCATATATGCCGAGCTGTGAAAGCTCATTAGATATGCAAATTATAAATAAGCTGACATGAAAATGTGAAATGACTTTCGATATTGTTTTGATCTAGTACCTGGTATAATCATCAATGTACATAGCATGTTTTGCCAACTTTGATCAAGTAAATCCCGGTATATATCCCCAATAAGCAAAGTTAATTAAATATGTAAATTAGGAAGTGGCTTTAGTAAAAATGCTTAGTGATTGTCAGTAATGTTGTATCATGGTATCTGCAATATGTGTAGCAAATTTTGTCAACTTTGGTCAAGTCAATTCAGACATATATCTCTAATTAGGAAAGTTCATTAAATATGCAAAGTAGGAATTGGCTGAAGAGAAAATGCTTGATGACTTTCAATAATATTGAATTATAGAGTCTTTAATATACATAGTAAGTTTCATCAATTTTGATCAAGTCCATTAAGATAAATATACCTAATTATGAAAATTCATTTAATATTAAAATTAGGTTTTGGCTGAAGTAAAAATGTCTTTTGACTTTCAATAATGTTATATCACAGTATCTTTGATGTATATAGTAAGTTTCAACAACTACAATCAAGTTAATTCAGATATATATCCCTAATTGGGAAAGTTCATTAAATATGCAAATTCGGAATTGGCTGAAGTAAAAATGTTTAATGACTTTCAAAAATGTTGTATCATAGTGGCTGCAATACATGTAGCAAGTTTCATCAACTTTGGTCCAGTCATTTCAAATATATATTCCTAATTAACAAAGTTCATGAAATATGCAAATTGGGAATTGGCTGAAATTAAAACGCTTAATGACTTTCAATAATGTTAAATCATAGTATCTTTAATATACATACCAAGTTTGGTTAATTTTGATCAAGTCAAATCAGACATATATCCCTAGTTAGGAAAGTTCATTAAATATGCAAATTAGCATTTATCTTTCATGTCACCCTTAATGGTTCCCACTGCTGTTATATCTTGGTGTGATCAACATTTGCAGCAAATCTCATCAAATTTTATGTAGTCGTTTTTAATATATATCCATTTTTTCTAAAATCATTAATTATGCAAATAAGCAAAAAGTATGCAAGCCAGACCCACCAAAAACTAATCAGTTCTTGCCATTTGCTAACTGAATATATGTACCAGATTTGATTCTGATCTGATAAGCCGTTTTTGAGATAATGGACCAACAGACAGACAGACAGACACACAGACGGACAGACAGACAGACAGACATCGCTGCGACATATGCCCACGTGTGTAAACACGTGAGCAAATAAAAACGGGACAAGGCGCTGGTATACTGAGCAAATGCCTGATGATCTCAAACAACACGTATCTTCCGCGAAGTTATACACGTTTTCAAACAAAGGAAAGACCTACAAGTTTATCTCAGACAAAGTTACGCTCTTTTTCGAGAACAAAAATTTAATAAATCTTAATGGCGCGAGCACTGAACGTCGCAGCCGACGATACCCTGGTTGCAATGCTTACGGAACACTACGTAAACGGAACCGTCATTATAAACGGCCTGGCTGGTCGGAGGAATTTAAGGGGGGGGGGGTTCACTGAAAATGCTGAAAACTTTAAGGGGGTGGTTGCTTGAAATGTGGAGAGGAAGAGGGGTTACTATTTGCGCGCCATTATTGATGGACATCAATAACGCTTATTCAAATCATGCTGGAATTTGTATTTGGGGGCAGTTTTCCGTGCGTTGGTCAAAAATTCATCTCCCGAAAAACAGTTTGTCCGATTGGTTTCAAATTTTGTGTGCAGGTTGCAAAAGGTGACCTAGGTCTAATTTGTTCAAACCGTAAGGAAATGTATACATCGTGGGATTTTTCTAGATATTTATTTAAAGGGACAAGGTCGGCTATTTTTCATGAATTTAGTTTGATACGAGATACTACCTATATTGTTCGACATGTTGAAAGATACTGATTGAATGGGTGACCATTGCGCATATTCGACCCTGGTTTAAGACACGATACATGAAACCATCATGAAAATGAATTAATGTTCATGACCATTAATTCAATTTCGCGCTGGTTTCATTTAATTTGTCTAAAACAGGCGTCAACTATATACATGGTCACCAATTCATTCAGTATATTTCAACATGTCGACCAATATAAGTAGTATCTCGTATCAAACAAAATTCATGAAATATGGCTGACTTTGTCCCTTTAAAAATATCTTTGATACCCCTTGATTGACCACTCTGAAACTTGGTCTTGGGTTTTTTTGAATTGATTTACGTAAGATGTTCAAATCATTCACTTTGGGATTATTAGTGGGTGATTGAGCCAAGGGGTCAGCAACGTGAAACATGATCTAGGTGGCCAAGTATGTATCACTCTCGCCTTATTTGTCCCTTCCATTCATTCTACCAACATGATAACCTGACTTCTGTGATTTACACTTCTTGAGTATAAATGTGATTTAACCGTGAACTTGGCGATGACTCTGGCGCCTGTGGTTATAGTAATTTACAATAATAACTGAACATTGATTAGATAAATCAAAATGTGTTGCACTCAGTTGCTACCCAACTTAAAAGCGGTGGTCATTTTGTTGAAAACAGTATACACATATTGACTGGCCATTAGGGCAACAGCATACGTCTGTACCCGGAGGGACTGTGAGTCACCCCCAAAAACAGACTGTTTCCCCGAGGCCGTAGGCCGAGGGAAACAGTCTGTTTTTTTCGGGTTACTCACAGGCCCGAGGGGTTAAAGACGTATATGCTGTCGCCCGCATGGCCTGTCAATATGTGTTTTATAACACACCTCATCCGTAGCCATGCATAAGAACGTACTATACACAAAACTTGTCGCATGAATGATGTAATATGTTGAAGTGGTTCGGCAAAAAAAGTTTTTCCCGACAGGGTCACAATACTTCTGCAAAATGTTCAATGCACCTTTGATTATCGTTTTCGTTCGTTTCGAGTCCTTGTTGGAAATCAGAGCATTCAGTTCTTCTTCAGAAAGTAGGATAAACCGAGAAATTTCTCAACTATCGTTTCGCTCGACCGCAGACGACATCTTTGTCTACATTCCAGTTCGCGCATGCGCCAATGTTTTATTGACGTCAGCGGGCATTATTTTTCGGAACTGATGCCTGGCAGGCAACAGTTCCGACAAATGATGCCTGATGACGTCGTTTACGTGGATCAGCACAAAAAGAACGCATCCCACGTGACTATCAATTGGCGAATTAGAACACAGACTGCGGATGAGGTGTGTTATAATATGATTTGTTTACATTTTAGGTGATACCGAAGGATTCAATGTGCGCGCGATTGATAAGGCTGGCAGTGTTCCAAATGCGCACTACTGCAAGTGAAAATTTCGGCAAAATTATAGACACCACCAAGGTACATAAGACTAAGCATTTTAGAAAATTCTAATTTTTTTTGTGGTATAGCGAGAATAGGATCAAAATAGTCAAGTATCACTACGTAAAATTTCAGGAGATTTTGATCAAATTTAGAGGAGCTAAATATTTTCAAAAATATGCTGTGCTAATCTGCATATCTATGACGTCACGCGTTTCATGACTAACAAACATGCGTATGCTCGAATTTGGTGCCATTGTTTTGCATCTTGCCATAAATACACAAAAAAGTCATATTTTTGTGGATTTAACAAATTTTCCTTAGCAACGGTTGCCCACATACTTGAATCCTTCGGTATCGCCTTAAAAGTAGTAGGGACAGTTTTGGTAAAATCTGCACAATTAATACCATGTAAAACACTTGTAGCTTTTGTAGTTCTTACATCAGAATGAGTTTCTTCATTCAAGAGAAAATTGATAGGATGAGTACGAGGTTACCACAGATAATCTCTGATGTATTATGAAGACAGTACTGAAAAAATATATGAGTATACTATCTAGCAAATTTACGCCTCCTTCTAACATGATTATACACTAACCTTTCATTATCCGGTCGTGAGATAATCTCATCTTCTCAAGTTCTTCAACCTTTCCTTTGGTGATATATTTTATCGATAACACATCGTAGCCCAGCATCTTGTTTTGTTGTTTCAACTTTTCCCCGTCTGCTTTGAGGATCAAATTGTCAGAAGATTGTTGCATTCTGCTTTTCAGCGTCACCCACTCATCCATACAGGATTTCTCACTTTCACTGAAGGTTTGACTCTCACTGAAGACTGTCGACTGTAGCTTGTCCTTGGTCTCTGTCTTCACTTCGATCTGCTTCCATTGGATACTGATGTTTTGCTCTTTCTTCTGCGTCTCAGTTTCCATATTCATTATGCTTACCAGCTCAACGTCACACAAATCTTCCAGTGATTTGGCACCTTCTGAAGATACGCGACTGCTTATATCTAATAAAAGAATTTGTAAGCATAGGAGAACCTATAACAATTCTATGAGTGATCCGTGAAGATATAATGACAATGATCAAAATTAAACCTTTTCTTTCATTTTGGGTTCTTTGATTTGCATATTTGAAACTTTTCCAGCGAATTCAAAGTTGGTATTTGGCAAAGGTAGTCAACCTGAGGATATGTGCATTAAATTGAAAATGTAAAATTTACAAGACATGAATGCAATTCACGGTCACATACCTCTGCGTGTGATCTCTTCCTTACACTTTAAATATTCCTGATAATCTACAAATGTTTCCAAAGACAGCATCCTGGCACCAATATCATCCAGAATAGGTATGGATAGAAAGTTTCATCCGCCATTCTATCTAACCGTCCACTGCTGTAGGTATTCCACAAGGCGTCAGCTGCATCTGAAGAACCACATCGAATGATGAAGTTCAGACTCCCGTTTTCAATGCCTTCTTCGGAAAGGTCGGGATGGATCCCGGTAACTCTATCCATATAATCCTCAGCATTTGTCTGGGTGCTTGCATGTCTAAATAGATCATCCTCTATGTCCATCATTGATCTGTTGTTCTCCGGCACACCACCACTGACACACAATCGAACACGCATGTTACCTGCCAAAATTCATGAATATGTATTTTGCAATGAAAACAATTAGACGGCACGATGAGTATTTGCACTTTACAGCAGTGTCGACAGAAATGCCATCATCGGCAGAGACAGCCGACAAAATCGCATATTAAAATTAAATAGTAGTAACAACGATAGTACAAGTTTGATTACTTTCCAAACTAAACTATAAACTGACATTTTAACCAATTAATCAATCTACTGTAGTGTCAAAAATGGTAACAGCAATATTCATGGATGAAAATGAATTATAAGTACTTGAATAGTTGACTTCGGGCTGAAACAACTATTTCTTCGTCTGCGATTTGACCAAGTTAGTTTGTACAATAGCATTGTCTTGAGCTGTATTCCTTGCACATCAAGAGATACAGGTGAGAGACGAACTAATATCCTGAAATACACTGGTGGATCTGGAGTAGAGTCAAATCACAGTTACTATTGATATCTACCTTGTGTATTTTGATGCTGATTTGTGTCATCAGGATTGGAATGGTTTTCATTTCCATCACCATCACTGCCGTTATTTGTACTTGAACCAGTCCCCTGGTTGTCTTTCTGTGAACCATCGCCTAAAATAAGACACATTGGGCTATACTCTAAATCTTCAATTAAATAAATATAAAAGACCCTATTGCTAGAAGTCTGTCTTGTAAAGAATCCGTAAAACTGACATCATTTATTTTCCCTATGTCAGCAATAACGTGTTGCCTTCGGTTCAAGAACGAGTGAGAATGAACATTAGAACTTTCGGAACTCGTTTCAGACACATGTCTTAAGAACACGGGATTACATTCAGATAAATGCCAAAAAAACAAGGTTTATGTTTTATGTTCTACACATGGGAGGGGGGGAGGTGTCGAGTTGAGAATAGTTGCGCGTTCATTTTCCATTGATTTCCATACAAAAGACGTTTAGCAAGTTCTTTCAAAATATTTTTCACAAAAGATATAAGGTGTACTGACCGTTTTTCAGCTTAAGCTTTTTTGTCCCTGTTTCTTCTTTATCAAGTTTTGATTGGCATCTGGATTTATCATCTCCAGGAGACATTTGACCTGTAGACATGTTGAGCAATTAAAGCTGTGTTTATCAATGGAAATTAAGGTAACCTTATCTAGATAATGTGTCTAGCCTAGTGAAAGGGTTAATGTCCAAATGTTTAACAGTCAACCTTGGAGATCTTCTGATTTTATAGATTTCTAAACATGCGAGTTGAATGATATGGTGAGAGTCATTATAATTTCCATCTTGCATTTCGATATCCGAACTACAAAAAACGTTGCTGGTACACAACGCATTTAGTCCATTCGACCCTTCGATCCAAATATTAATTAGTCAGTTGCACGAAGCAATTTGCTGCATACTTGTAACTCTTGAAAGCAACAAACGATGGCAAACTTACGAATTTAAGTCTTAAGTGAAGGAATTGCAAAGCATGGCAACGCCGCTTGCATGACAACTTTTCCCCACACAGACTTAGACGGGGTGGCTGTGACCAATCTTGATTGAAATTGGTCTCAGCCACCCCGTCTATTAAAATTCATGAGTTTACTTTTCTTGTGTACGTACATACTTATATCAGATGGAAATCTGAGGATTTGCGATTACATCAGGTTGACAACCCCCCACACAAGAGCAATGAATGTAAAAAGTGTGAAAGAGGCTCCCACCTAACTATCCAAAATGTTTTTGTGTCGAGTTTGTGTTTGATTCGTTTCAAAAATGTGTTCCTACATTCTTATCCGATTGTTTGTGTTAACAAAATGTTTGTTTCGCCTCGGATATTTGTAGGGAAGTTTGGATCAGTGTGTACGGTAATGTTTTGTTTGTGTGGGGAAAGCTTATGGCGAGACGCAGCCGGACCTATTGTGTTACAGAGTTGATAGAGTGGCCCTTTGACGCTTGCGTTTCGAAACCCGAGTGTGGTTTTTCATCAGTCGCAGTGTAGATTCTTTCCTTAGTTTGTGTTTGTGAAAAATTATTTTAATGCATTTTAGTGGTCTTGCTCTTCGAGTAGCGAGGCAAGTATATTAATGTTTGGGTCTCGTTGTGAGTCCGTTTGGTGGTTCAGTTTGTTTGTTCTATGTTTCTTTACTTCAGTAAATTTTGTTTTGAATAGTGTGTCTTTTACTAAGTTTTAGAATTTTGCCGAGGTTTGTGTATTTTTAGGCAATAAGTACCACTGCGGGGTACGGATTTTATGTTTTCTGGATCAAGATACTTACAAGTATCATGATCGATGTGTTTGTTCTCGTACATTTTGTTTAATAGTTCGTGTACTTTGTTTACTGTTTGTTCTGTGTCGTCACTGGCTAGTTGTGTATAATACTTAGTGTTGCGTAATTGCCTTTCGTATTCGTGTACGTAATCTTTTGTGTTGACAAAGACAAAACCCGACCCTTGTCGAAGGGTTTTTATGGTAATTGGTCTACTGTTTGCAAGCTGGTTTATCGCGATTCTTTGGGCACGCGACATGTTTTGTTTCCTTGTTTGAAAGGGTATCTCTAGAAGTGCGAGTTTAGCAGCTTCAGATAGCTTTCAGGTTTTTGTATTTTGCTGTTTGTGGAGTCAAATTTGACTTTTCTTTGAATTGGTGTTGTTGCGATTGTTCGTGTCTCATGATGTCTCCGGTGTTTGGCTTAATTGCTAATGAAACTTTTAATGTTAATTGTTTTCCAAGTCAACTATCCAAGCATTTTAAGAGGGGTGAACAAAAAGGCCAGAACAGCCAATTTTGACCAACCGGGTTCAAGAACCCGGGAAAGGTGTTTAAAGTGTGCGATAGATGTGTTTACGACATAAACATTACGAACAGTAGGATTAAGATAGGTATGAATAATCCAAACTGCCCAGTTTCTGTGTGGGGAAAAGTTGGAATGGATCGAGAGCTGTCATTCATATAATTATAACACAATTGTGATTGTACATACCAGCTCCAAGCCCCGGTCTCTTGGCTTCTGAATCACTTTGCGATTCGTCAGGAAAAGGATTAACACTTGATCCATTTGAGCGCTCTCCAGGCAACTTAGGACCTGTGAATGTACAGTAAAATAGAAATAAACATTCTGCCAATTCATGTGTTCAATTAATGTACACACACAATAACCCTTATGATGAAACCTGATGGTGCGTCTGTCGTACTTCTTATAATATCGCTAAGTACGTGTAAATATCTGATTTTTCCTCAGACTCCGTGTCATAGGTATGGTTTTGGTGACTTCTACTTGGCACTTCACCGTGTTTACATTTGTCTGACAATATGTAGTACAATTAAAAAGGAACCATTTAAACGCGTGTAAAAACAGGAATTCCAACTTAAACTCGTGGAAAAACACGAATGCCGACTTCATAACTCGTTAAATTTTCAAGGGAAATATTTACGTACATTAGCCCCATTATCTGTATCGTATTGTATTTTCTTCGACAGGGTGGTTTGAAGTCGAATGCAAGCTTGTAAAACTGCTAATTAAGAGTGACAACATGTTAACAGAACTTTGTTAAAAACAATGGCGACGAACGCAAAGTTTAGCTTTAAGGTGGAGCTGCATGTTGCCAACAGAGTTTTTTTCAAAGCATTCTTTCTCATCAAAGATGACAAGGAAACCCACTCATACCATATATTTTCAAAAATCAGAGACTCTAAAGTTTAGAATGGTAGCAGTTGTTTACTCAAAGGACGAAGTGGGTGTATATTTGGGGTAAAAACCCTCAATTTTGGTATTAATGATAAAAATTAATTTAAGTCAAAAACTTGACACTATTTTCTGAAATGTAATATTTTACTTGAAAGAAGAGTATATATGTAGCAAAAAACGGCTATTTTATTTGGGATTATCTATCCTCATCCTAAAATGTTAGGGGTTTAAAGACTGACACTTAAAAAAATCGATTGAAATCATGATAAGCAAAATTAAAATGCCTCTTATTAAAAATGTAAGAACTTTATTGCCAAACAAAATACTTGTTTTGTTATATAGCATTTAAAGAATTGAATGTGAAAATTTCAGAAAATTTGACCAGCCAGAGTGGAGTTAAATTCTTTCGAAATCTTGAAATCGGGAGGAAAAAGAAGCCAGGAAATCGGGTGATTTGCATACATTTGCATAAATTAACACTTCTTTATCACGCAACTTTCGACTGCTTGACAAGCGAAAAGGTGAATCCAACCAATATTTTAATTTGGGTTAACAAATTAATTAAATTGAATAAATATTTGCAAAAAAAGCGATTTTTGAGCAAAATATGATGTGTTTGGTGCTTAATAACTAAATAGTGTTATAGTCGCAGTCAAAATATTGCCTCTGTGTAAACATTTGTGGATTTACAATAGCGTGACCGTAAATTTCGTCGACCTAATGAAGCACAAAAGAACGGAAAACTGGCATTTTCATTCATTCATTCATTCATTCATTCATTCATTCATTCATTCATTCATTCATTCATTCATTCATAGACATTAAAGCACAAAAATCATGGCATACATTTCTTAAAACTCTCCAAAGTCCACATTACAGCACGGAACTGACAACTTTGGAGACCAAAAACAGTTTTTCGCTTGTCAAGTGTGGTTCGACCTCAGCAATTCTTGTGCGTTCTTGTGCAACAATGTGGGGTAACAGTTTCTTTACATGTTGATTTTGAAATACACACAGAGAAAAAGGGTACTATTAGCAGCGTTAGCAAGTTTAAAAGAAAACAGTATTGTAATGGCTAAATTTACATTTCGTCAACAAGGTGCTGTCTTAGACCTAACAAATGTAAAACAGTATGCATTACTCTCTGTTATGAGGAATATGTCGCAAAACACTAAGAACGCATTTTCAGAATAGGAATGTGCATAGGTCGAGGAATAGGGAAAGGTGACAATGGAATATTATTTAACTAAAGCTCCGTTGTATTTATACAACACGACAGCCAAACTGGAGTGTAGCAAGGAAGTAGGTACATATACCTATGGCACAAAGAATATTAGGATGCCCTTCTATAATAGTTCAGGGAAATGGCAGTGCAAATATGTGTATCATAAAGTGGACATCACACATGTGATTAGAAAATTTGATATCGCTACTGAAGTGAGAAGGTCGTTGTGGATCTTCAAAAGATGCCTACCTGGTCTCTCAGGTGCTTCTTCCCCTGTGTTGGCAAGGTTGAAATCTTCATGCTGATTTATGAAATTAATCAACATCTTTTTCACATCGTCTGATAGTTTCTTAGCCTTTACCTTCAGCATTTTCCTTAATGCCACAGCCTTCGCAGTGTACCGAGAGTAATTTGTAATAGCCCCGTTTATTTTACTCAAAAGTTCGTTGTCGTCACTTTTCATATCAACAGCGCTTTCGTATGCGTCTAAATCAGGTAAATACTCGTCGATTGCCTTTTGACTAGACGAATACTGCGGTACAAGAAGTGGGATTCCGATCGCAATTGCAGAGAGTGACAATTTAACCGAGTTGATGGAAGATGGCGGCACAACAAGTAAATGTGATTCCTGAAGCAGGTTTATAGCTTCGGAAACTTCGAATGACTTGTATGTAATTTTAAGATAGGGATGAGAATTAGGATTTAATTTACTTTTTAAATCATCCTCGCGACCTTTCGGTATAGAAACAATGACCCACTTTGGAGGTTCTTTTTGAACCCCATGAAAAGATTCAGCAACGTGATTCATAACTTGTGCTAATTCAGATTGGCTCGATAACTCTTCAATATCAACTTCGTCAACGAACATCAAAATCTGAAATTTGCCACTGGTCGGAATTTTAGTGGAGCGTTTAAGATCGAAAAGATCGTCATCCGGCGTAAGCATTAAAGAAAAGTGATATATCACCTCATCAACACGTTGATAGTAGTCATCAAAGTGGTCAAATATTTCCGAACCAATCGAAAATACAGCTTTTGCATCCTTGCTACTTTCTATTGCATACTCTTTCCAAATTTTGTATCGATATTCATCGTAACCGAGAATGCTCAAAGGGGTGTCAAGTTTATACGGGTTTACAACGTAAAATGAAGCGCCAGGGAAGACATTCTCTCTTATAGCGGAAGCAGGTATTGATGTCACCATACTAAAACTGCAGACCATTTTAACTGACTCTAATTTGCTGATGTCAGGAAAAAATGTCCTATGATCCTGAAGCCATGTAATTTCTTGCTTATCTCGGCGGTATAAACGCGGAGGGTTTGGATAAACGAGATTGATGCCAGATTTGAGAAATTCGTTCTGCTCTTCATCATTTACTTTGAAGGCAGTGCAAAAGATTGTCAACCCTATCGCATGCAAATAATAAATGAGTTGACGAACAGCAGCGGCCACTCCACCCGTGATTGGCCAGCCTAGGTACGAGCAGACGACCAATGCAGCCGGACGTTCTTTGTCACTGTAATATGAAACACATTGCAACAATAAAATGTTATACTGTCACTATGCAGCACATATGAAGAAGATTGATATCATTTTTCCATGAGATACGTCTTTCAAATGAGTAGCTGATAACTGAACGGGGAGAAATTTGGTAGGTTAAAGGGTCTCGCTTCGCTTTTGTATATACTCATTAACACGCGTTTTCAGCGGTGCCAATCCTTCGTGACTGGAACAAACAAGGCTATCCAAAAAGGTAAAAGGCGAGACAACAACGTACGAAACACCAAACGCGCAATAAAGAAGAGAAGTTGTGAATACCATGTTGAAACAAGTGACCACAACGATGTACTAACCTTGTACCTCGAAAACTACTTTCCTTTGAAGACATCTCTGTGCCAAGATTACCACCAACTCAGTTTTGCTTTAATGTAATTTTACCAGTAACCACGGTCTACAGCAAAATAAGTTCATAAAAACTATTAGTTCAACATAAATACATACATAACGATAGTATGCACACATTTAACGCAAAAGTTGATTTGCACAAACGTAGCGATGCCATGCTATTGAAGGAGCGGGCTGACCAAGAATTGGGGTTAGGGTACACTGCAGAAAACGCCGCAACATAAATACCGGAAATGGAAATTAGAGTCAAGTCAAAATGTTGAACAGGTTCAAAATAATGGCCTTGAGAATGCTAAATGTTAGTCATTTGAAAGTGACTAACACGCAAGATTTTGTTCGTACAAATATTAATTTGACCATGCATAGCCACATAATTTCGTTGCAGCATTATATTACAGAGGCTTTTGTAGGGTGCTTTTGCACACTAAAATAATTCATGCATGACCACAGAATTTTAACAAATTTGATATGTTAATAATTGAAAACTACTTATTGAAATTAACGTGAAAGTCGCGTGCAAGTTGAAAAGGTGTTTAATTTTGTCCAGAACTATTTTTTTTCTTCTTGAGTTACAAAATGATTCAGTTTCATATTTTGATCATACTATTATGACGACGACTTGCATAAAAATACTCTATTGCGAAATATTCAATCAGATGGTACAATACACTACATTCCTCCTACAAATAAGGTAAGCAAAAATGAGAAACGCCTTTTAAGTTCCTGGTTTCTTAAAATATAGACCATGAGTCGTGAATAAAGCATTAATAGAAACAATCAAAACAATCAACTGACAATCAACAAACAATCAGTAACATTCAAAACAATCAACAACAACTGAATCAAAGAAGTCACTGACTAGTCCCATAGAAACCGCATTTTACCTCGATTACACCACATTGAACAGACCCATCACAGGTCATATTTATTAAATGTCTTAAAAGGTTCAAGTTTCTCAATAGTTTCTTTCGTTAAACTTTCCTCACCAATAAGAACAAAATCATGCTGTGAATTGGAAAGAAAGTGTAGCATTTCCTTTCGTCTCATACCGCATGACATTATGTTTTTCGGAGCTATAAAAACGTTTCTCTATCAACATCCCGCAACAACGTCCACTACAAGACGAACTAATCTTCTGATAAAAGTGTATGTATCAGTATTAGTTGTTGCCTCTGATCGCGATCTCCAATGTTAAACCCAAGCCTATTACACACATTGAAACAAGATAGCATTACACGCATTTTTGGATGATAGATGTTATTTTTTACTACTTATTAAGCATGTTGTAATGTGTTGCAAGTATTCATATTGTGATCAAATTACTTTCAATTCACATTAAAATTCCACAGGATAATTGTGTGTTACGCATGTAGCGGAATGCAGGGGAAGATTGAACACATTGCCCAAGTGTCACTGGCACCAATGTCAAGATCGAAGGTAAAGTATGAAATTTGATCTCCTTTAGTTCGTTTTTATAGATTTATCATGATCGATTGGAAATCAAACACTGAATAAAGTTATTTTTACCTGTTTCATGTAATGATAATCACCAAACACACACAGTCTCTATTTGCTTACAAATGTGGTTTAAAAAGTCTGTGCGATCGTTACTTGAGCCAAGGAACGAGAACTACGCCAGAAAACATGGCACAACAATGACGTAAATTAATGGTAGCCTACAATTTAAGTGTACTGTCACGTAGCGTGGTTGTGATATAGCTATTGTCGGGGTACGTGCACTTTGTGGCAGAGAGCGTCAGGCAGTGGACACGGCAACGGGTACACAAATATACTCTAAGTCGTAGCACTTTATTCAGCTGAGTAACATAAGTTACATGGTAAAACTTCTATGTCTCACACTGGTCTAATAATAGGCGTCGATCACGGTCAGTGTCGTCTCGAGCGTCGCAACAGGTTCAGTACTTTAACACACTAAAATACAGAGTTTATATGGGGTAAATATCTGGCTTTGTCATGACTTTGGTATTCGTCTATCATTATCCAAAGAATTAACTAACGGCAGTCGGCATACGTGCAACATCTGTCAACATAACGCAGGAGGTCTTCCTTAAGTGTCCGGTCAATGCTAAGGACTTAAGCAGTTGTCAAAACAATACGTTCACTAAAGACGGATGAACGGTTACATCAAAAGATCACGAAAATAAACAAGGGAATCGTTCTCACGATGCACCACGTGGAGAAAGGGTTACTATAGGTCACAGTTATTGCCATAAATTCAAGTCATATCGAATGGCTACGTCACAGTACTTAGAAAAAGTTTGCATTTTTGAGCTTCTGTAGGTGCGAATATTGATACAATATTCAATGAAGAAGCTGTCAAAACAGAAGTTTAAGATACCTTTAACCCCACAATGCATTTGACTCAGGCAGGCCGCTTGATTTGAACGATTTGCCTGCGTCAGAATTTTTCATCATTTATTGCAATGAAAAAAAGACATGAAAGGATATCTGAACTTGGTGGAGAATCCGTTAAAATCAAACTCTGTGGATGTAACATATGCGTACGTAATATAATTTTTGAATGTGTATCGCAAGATCTAAGGTCAAAGAATAAGCCGCATTGTTATTGATCATTTTGATAAGATCTGTTTACAACTGCTGCGTCGTTATTTTGGCAACGTGATGTATTACATCTAACCGGACAAGGACTAAAGAAAACCCCGACAGTATTTGATTGAAAGTCCAGAACTCCCCCCCTATAAGCGAAAGTTGTGAAGCGAATAACATTAACAGTATTCAATTTCAGTCAAGCTGGTGTTCACAATTACTGCAGCTACTTGCTTTGTACTTTACGACATCCGCTAGCTGTGATTTTTTTCACATTCACGTCTATTAACATATGGGTCTAGTACCATACAGGTGATGGTTTGCATGGAAAACCTGTTCAAGGTTTAGACAATATTCACAGGTATCTAATCAAGCCACAGCAACAGCTATCTTAAATGTCACAGGCAAGCTATGAATTCTTCACATATAGCCCCATCAAAAATGGGAAAGCATGAGATTCACCTGGCCTTAGCCTTTCACCAATCTTATTACTTGCTGTTGAAATGTTATGAGCATGGTACACATTATTGAATATGGAGTCTGATATCCCGGCACCGACCGATTAAACTAGACGTCTTGTGTTTAAAACATGCACAGACGCAATGAAAGAAAACACTTCAGCGAGTAGATGTAAACAAACGCTAGGTGTTCAGCATTGTAACGATGAAAACGTTTAAGGGTCACTGATTCAGACAAAATCCAACGGTTTGACTCTTATATTTCAGTGCTTTCAATACATAAGATATGAGTTGTCTTTTTATTAAGAGTCAGTTTCTGAATAAAATTCAGAATTTATGCTATGATAACGAGTTACATTTCATACTTTTCGGCCTGAATGGGAATATTAAGACAATTTTACCGATGGGACACCACACTTCAGTACAATGAGCTGTAACATTTCCGGCGGTATAAGGCAATGATTAACCATTGGTACCAGTCGTTAGTGGTACACCTGACGTGCGTCCCCCATGTCTCATTCTAGATCCATAAGTTGCACATGAGGTCATATACATGTCTTCTAAAATGACAGGGTCAATCATCTCCATTCTATTTCTATAGGTCTGGTAACTTGTTTGCAGATAGACCAGTCATTGAAATGACCATAATGTAATGATACAGGCTCACGAAATTACGTTGGAGACATGTGTAGAATTTTCTGACTGAGACCTCTCCACACGTTGTAGAGTTCGTGAAGCACTCACGCACGCATGCTCACTATCACACATCGCACATACAAATTTTATCGTAGCGAAGAAACGAATTCATCGCTTTAACTGGGCGAACGATAACCCCGGGGACAATTCTGTCCACCAGCAGAGTTACCAACCCAGGGTAGAAAATACGGCTAGTTTTCAATAGGGTTCGAACCCACAACATACGGCATCAGTCGCCTAGAAATTAGACCCGCACAATTTTCATTTATTAAGCTTCTATCCGAAAGAAAACGTTTAACCCCAAGTAACACTAGAAACTGAATTAGTGCAGTATTAATGAATAGGTCGATAATACCCCTTTAGGCTAGAATTGTATTATCGTCCCTCCCTAAGAGTGGAGTAACTAGTCAATTCAGAATATGTTCACCTTCAGGAATGTAGGCCTACAACATTGTGCGATGTTTTTTGAAGATGCGTAGCATAAGATATATTTTTCGATCATAGTTTGTACAAGATACATGAATTCTCTTGGCGTTGTGATGATTTGCATGATTGAACACAAACCATATGTGAAGTACTCACATGGCTAGAAACAAAACGGTACCCATAAGCCACATGGGAAGTTACAAAGTCATGAAGCAGGTCCATCAAAGAAAGCTAACAGACATGTTCTTGCACAGCCGAATTATTGACTTTTCTCGCAATAGCAATTGTTTGACTCAATGAGGGGTGCATTAAATTATTTGGGTTACTCAGAGTTTGAAACGGATACGGATTAATGGCAGCATTGATGGTCGAAATGGTCAAAACCTGCGTGGAGATCTTTAAACTTCAAAGGAATGGACGATCAAATCATGTAACGGATCGAAGAATGCTGTAACTGCATGTATACCTACGCTGACCTCTGTATGCAAATTAGCATCCATTGAGAGGTTAGAGGGGTGTATTTATCAATATGCAACACATTGGTTTCAGTCGGTGACTTTTGAGAAGGCAGTTTTCCTTCAACATTTTCAAACAGGTGTACAAGCATACACTGGTCTTTGAAAGCACCACGTTTGTCAATTGATGGTTCACATCTAACATTTTGATCGGCCGATTGGATGGTATGGAGATTTATCGGAGTAACTATCTTATCATTCGTCTGCTGGGGTACGACATGTCATACTTGCACACTCGGTCATTTACCCTCTTCAGGTTGATCTGTTCACTGTTCTTT
The DNA here is from genome assembly GCF_041260155.1 of Ptychodera flava. Taxonomy (NCBI): domain Eukaryota; kingdom Metazoa; phylum Hemichordata; class Enteropneusta; family Ptychoderidae; genus Ptychodera; species Ptychodera flava. Next base: position 2,589,876 of record NW_027248353.1, on the reverse strand, counting down.
AAAGGAACAGGTGGTCAACATAAAGCCCACATTTATAACTATAGTCTGGACGATCCTTCATTTCCAAGATAGATTTTCAACATTAAGATTTATAAAACCACACAAAATAATAGCCTTGGTATAAATTTACGAGTTAGAAAAATCTAATGGACGACAATGTCGCAAGTTTGAAGATCGTTAAAGGGAATAACCGTGTTACCAAGGAATGCCTGATTATTGGGATCACCCATTGTTGCGATTTTACACATTTCCCCGACAATCAAACATTCTCGCGTTAAAACTTCTATTTTTTCAGAGCAACCTTTCGGTACTGACGATACTTGTTTGCTTGTCATTCTCTGTGTGTCAAAGTTGAATGTACCGGTGTGTGATTCTCAATTGGGTCCATTTATTGGAATCTAAGTAACGCGATAAAACTTGTTTACTTCATACAAGCACTGCACCTCGACATTTCATTGATTTATGGCATTCAGGTCACACGAAAAGCCTCTCAAAGAAATGCTCACCCCTGGACACTTTTGTAAACAAGTCTTTGTGGAAAGCCTGGCAAGGTTCTGCAACTGAAGTGTATAACCGACAATCTCAGTGGCAATCTCAAAAGATACAATCTCATGAAAAATGTCAGATCATGATTGGAAACTTAGATTTCTACTAGTAATTATGACATTTAGTCTGTGTCCTGTTTAACTGGGACACTCTTAATACACCGCACACTGGCTATGATACAAAAACAGAAATCTGAAGCCTACAGGCTCTCATGACATTGGTAGTCTACGGTCGAAATGCAACGGTTCCAATATTTTTACACTAAATGTTGACATTAAATGAAATAAATGTAGGCCGATGGCATACCCATGGTGTGCCGAGACTATTCCTTTGTTCTGTTACTTGAGTTGTCCTCGGTTTTTTGGCTCAGTTCACTCACTATTAAAGTGAAGCGGAAGTCTGTGCTTTAAATCGGTATTTGCTTTTCAAACTATCACACTGCGCAGAATGGAAATAGATTAAAACAAACTGTCGCAGCGACAAACATGCAATAATTTTGCAACATGAGTTGGTTCCATACAAACATAAAATCGTAATATTCAAGTTTGGCTTAAGGGACTGGTCAGTTTCTTCGGCCTGGGGGGGGGGCGATGGATTATTTTTTGCCGACGTCAAAAAGTGGCTGACCCCCCTATTCCAAATTTTTAAAACAGGGTGACCCCCTATCCCAAATTTCGAAAACAGGGTGACCCTCCCCCCCGCACGCGACAACTGTAAAACAAAAGGTGGACATTTAAATACACACACAGACACACACACACACACACACACACACACAAACACACACACATACACACACACACAACACACATATATATATATATATATATATATATATATATATATAATATATATATATATATATTATATATATATATATATATATTATAGAAATAACGGACGTCGCGCTGACCATTAACGTTTATTTGTGGGCAAGGGCGACAGGAAAGCAAAAAATTAATGGGCGAGGCTTGCCGAGCCCGTTAATTCGGCTTTCCTCGAGCCCGCGCCCACAAATAAACGTTAATGGTCAGAGCGGAGTCTGTTATTTCCATTATATTATCAAAATATCCGAAAATTTCAGGAGCGAACGACAACTGGGCCCCAGAAACTGAGCATTACGCGACGCACAGTCACGCGCGTTGTAAAATATTGGCAAATCCGGAGATGTTTTCAGAAAAAATATCTCAACTTGACCTACAAGTGCTCCATTTTATTTTGTGATTGATTATGATTTACGTTTGAACTGTAAAGTTACGATACTTTGAATTGTTAATCTTATTATTCATATTCACGGGCATATAAACAGACCATTACTGTGTATTTGTGGTCAGTCACATGGTTCAGCTCGACCAATCACAATGCGACAGGCAGGGCATGGTAATATAATTAGTATTAATATATATGTTTTATATTTTACATACATTTATATTTTATCAGTCATTCTGTGTTTTAATGAAATTGTTGACATGTCAGTTGTAAGATAGGAACTTCAAAGTGTCAATGTTGAAGTTTGAAAACAGTACATTTTGAATGAGTTGTGAATGTATTTCACATTTTCTATGCTTAACCAGATGTCCTGAACAGAAATGGATGTCAATCATTAATATCAAAGAGGAAAAAGCAGTAAATCAAAAATTTTGATGGGTGTTAAGACTTGCCAGCCATCCAATTAAATCTCCTGAGGAGCCATAGAGAGGAATTTTAGCTAAATCTGAAGTGTGCCGTGTCTGAGATGACCTTTTCTTGTAACATTGAAACCATAAAAGCACAGCTAATAATGACAAAAACTGCCTTTTTAACTGTCATTTTGGTCATAAAAAAGCATCATTCTACAGAAAACCTGAGACACAAAGGAAAACAGTTGCATCAATGACAACGAAAGATATCTTGTCATTTTTCTAACTCTAAAATAAGTCACTTTATCAAATATATATTATGAAATATTTGTGCGTGTTGCTTTCTCATACTGAATTTCCCATACAGAGAACAGAAAAGTATCAGGAATTTGTCATGCTTTTCATATGAAATGCAGATTTCATAACGATACACTTTCACTTAGCAAACATCAAGATATCTCTGGCATATATCTCTGATTTATTAAAGTATGGCGCCCAAAGGGCGCGGAGAAAAATATGAAACATCCCGATACCTCTGATATATATTTCTTGTATATTAAAGTCATGCACAGGAAGGGCGTGCTGAAAAATGTCTGATATATTAAAGTAATGTGCTCGAAGAGCACGCCAAAATATATTGAACATACTGATATCTCTGATATATGTATGCCAGATATGTTAAAGTTGGGCGTGCTGAAAATATGTGTGATTATTAAGTTGCGCGCCTGAAGGGCGTGCCGAAAAAAGGAACTGAATGATTAAATTTGTCGCTGACACGATGCATTTTAGGCAATGATGAGCCTGTGTCGAAATTCAAAAACACACTGACCCCCCCCCCTATTGGGCATTTCAGAAACATGGTGACCCCCCTATCACCAAAGTCAAAAACAGGGTGACCCCCCCAGGCCGAAGAAACTGACCAGTCCCTAACTTCATGAATCATATCAGTACTACGTCTACCCTATGTAATCCTAGTGCTGATCAACGGCAGTAATGAGTGAACGTTGCGATTGGTAGCAATGTGCATTTACATTAGCCATCACCTTTCCTATTTACCCGAGTTCTATTTGTTTTCATTCATTCAGTTTTTTTGAACATTTTCCTGATAATATTTTATAAATATTCTCGTATATTTATAAACTAGTCATCGTCAATGGCATAGTACTCACTTGATCAACTGTTATCGGAAACCTTTAAGTCCTCTAAGGACGAGGGTATTTATGGATTGTAAGCTCCGAGCTTCAGTCTGTCCGTCCATGCAGATATCTCAGACACGCCTGAGCCTCTATTCTTTTAAAACTTGGTACAAGGATAATACACTATTTGGTACGAGGATAATACACTATGCCATACATTTGCACGTTCATTGTTTTTGCTGTTGCAGGCATACTTACTGCCAATTTGAATAATTGGTGTTTTGGGGTAAAAGTTCTCGTTCAGGAGATACTATTTCATATTTGTGTGATACAGTTTAATATTAGTGGTGAAAAATTATCGTATTTATTGTTTTTGTAGAGTGAATATCAATAATGTTCAATGAATAAGTCGTCGAAATATAAGTTTGAGATATTTGTTCAACTAGCAAGACATTTGACTGAAGCCACTAGCTATATTAGCCGTGTCATCAATTATTGCATTTGCAAAACTTACATGCGAGGGGAAATGAACTTGGTGGAGAATCCGTTAAATTCATACTATCCATCCAGTTTTCCAGTTGTATCATAGGGATTTACTTGGCACAACTTCTGGGCTAACCTATGTATCAGACTATCGATGAGCAAAGAATAAGCCGCATTGATATTGATTCATTGAGATAAGATATGTTTATAACTTAAAACTCTCTCTGCTGGGACATTATCGGTTCGACACCTACTGAACCAATATTGCAAACGACAGTCTGTCCATGTTTAAAAACGCATAAATATGGCCAACTGGTGACAGGAAATCGGATTAGTTTGTCTGGAAGTCAATGACACTACATCCGAAGGCAGCGTTCATTTCCACAGCCACACACTAAACAAAAATCATCCGGTCTTGTAATCTTTGGAGCATGGCTCATGCACTACAGATGCATGAGCTGAGAGAGTGTGATACACAAAATCCTTCAACGTCCCACCCCTTACATGACATTTTGCATAAATAAAGTCCCTATTTGGCGACCGAACTATTACAGTGGAATTTGATTGAGTGTCCGGTTTGCCTTGCAGAGCTCGACAAGTTTAATCATCAATCATCAATCATCAAATTTATTTCACCAGAAAGAAAAAAATAACTACAACACAAAAACAAATGTCAAAGTATACCTCGTTACAATGTTTCTGGTGAGGACCATGGAAATAGTCCATAGAGACTAATCTAGTCCATGGCCCAAATCTCAAAGAAAAAAGTATAACAAAGCAATCATACGTACGTATATGAGACAGACGGGTGTCAGCAAATGAGCGGTAATTGTAATAAAAAAAATAAAGTGTCAATCAGCAACAACAAATATATAAATATAACACTAAGGGATGGACCATTAGACCTTGGGAGGGGGGGTGGTCACAATGAAATTGTGAAATTTTTTTTTTTACTATTGTAAATTTCTGAAATTTTTTTTTTCCAATTGAGATTAGCTGTGCAATTTTTTTTTTCAGAGTAAATTTTCAGATTTATAATTTTTTTTTCGTTCGTCGCTGTCTGAAGATAAAGAGGGCAAACATATGGTGCCAAGCACCACAAGCGGCCACGCAAGCGGTCACTGGGAAGAGGTCAGGAGAGGGGTGTCCCCCTGCTGCTGCTGGAGCTTTTGAAAAATAGAGAATAAAATGGTGTTATTTGGTGGCACTTGGGGAGTATTTTTGCGGGGGGAGGTCAGGAGGGGGTGTCCCCCTCCTGCTGTTGGAGCTTTTGAAAAATAGAGATTAAAATGGTGTTATTTGGTGGCACTTGGGGAGTATTTTTGCCGGGGGAGGTCAGGAGGGGGGTGTCCCCCCTGCTGCTGTTGGAGCTTTTGAAAAATAGAGATTAAAATGGTGTTATTTGGTGGCACTTGGGGAGTATTTTTGCCGGGGGAGGTCAGGAGGGGGGTGTCCCCCTGCTGCTGTTGGAGCTTTTGAAAAATAGAGATAAAAATGGTGTTATTTGGTGGCACTTTGGGAGCATTTTTTTCGGATTACACATCTTCCTCTGAAACATGGTCTTCTTGCTCCTCAGTAGCTTCGTATAGTTTTGAAAATTGACTATTTTGGTTTCCTGGCTTCCCTTTCTACTGCCTGGTGAAATGCCTACATTCACCCCACCAAACATCATGCATATCTCATGATTTACAATTGATTTTGACAAGCTGAGAAGCTAAAATAAGCTAAATAATATAGTGAAATTTGCATATTTGTGTTTTTAGAGCAATTGTTGCCCTTTTTTGATCCAAACATCTATTTCTCTGTAGCAGCATGTCCAAATTGATTGGATGTGTATAGATGTGTTGAAATTTCAATATTTGTCTTTTTGGGCAATTTATGCCATTCATGGTCAAAAAATCTGTATTCTCTGAAAGGGCTTGTCCAATTTCTTTGAAATTTGCTACACAAAAACGATTAACCATGCAGATTTATTCAGTATTTGCTATCGAGAAACTTTCAAAGTTCAACCCTTTTATGTGTTTTTGTGTTGGGATTTGTTGGATAGATGGCATTCTACGTAGTGTATTGTTGAATGTTAAAACATGTGTTGCTGTTGTTATTTGAGGCTCTTTTTGAGAAAAAAGAATTGAAAATGCCTTTTTAAAAGCAAAATAATACATAATGACTTGATATGTTGTTTTATCATTATTGACGTGTTTCTACTTGTTCACCCATTCTTGCATTCATCATTGTAATAAAATGCTGTGAAAAAAATGAAACTGATGTGGCCTGCATCTGTTTACCTTGATCTTAAAAGGCAAATACAACTTTCTGTCTTGACAACCATACCATAGTTTCAATGTTTTACCTAGTGTACCTGCTTGGTTTGTACGCAGGAAACAAGTAGAAAACAGGCTCTATAATTTCATAATTTTCAAGTGATCAGAATACAAAAGTCCTGAAAAGATAAGATAATCACAACTTCCAGTATAAGGGATACAGTCACTCTAAATGTATAAATTAAAATTAAAAATGTGCCGGGAGGATGTATTAAAAATACAGAAAGTTGCTTACTGTCGGCAAAATCTAAAAAAAATTCAAAATTTTGAAGACTTTTGCAGATTTTTTTTTACGCCTTTGTCTTCTTATTTATTTTTTTTTTATTTTGCAAACTAGTTTGAAGATTTTTTTTTTCCTAACTTTCTGCTCTGAAAATTTTTTTTTTCTGTTTTTGACCACCCCCCTCCCAAGATCTAATGGTCCGTCCCTAAAATAAATATGACACTAGAGTTTGTAAAATTAATTTAGTAAATAAGAATGCAATTCCGTTATGAATAAACTTCTGGATTCTAGTTTCTTTAATGAAAGTGGTAAAGAGTTCCAATGTTTGGTAACTGCATACGTCATGTTATGTTGAATAATTCTAAGTCTTGTATGTGGGGCTCGAATATTATTGTCGGTAATTGAACGTGTTAGATAATCATGGGAGAAAGGTCAAAATAACGATCAATTCTATGGGGTAAATTGTTACGTGTTGCTTATCATTAGAAAAGTAAACTTTTGCAATAAATTGAGTCTTTGGTGTTAGATTACAGCGCGCGGCGAGCGTTTCCCAGACACTGTCTTGTCTGCTCTACAATGACATTCATTTCAGCATGCCACCTCTCTCACAACAAGTTCGACACTGCACTACACATCATCAAAGTTGGGAAATACAACTCCGACGATACACTGGCATTTTTTCGAGTGTCGAATCTATATCTCGAAGAAAGTCCTCAATTAGTTGAACATTGCTTCTGCAAGGTGAAGAAAATTTTGAAGGTAAAGATCTGATATCGTCGTCTTCTCCACTTGTCGTGTATGATGCCGTCCGGGAATTACTTGCCAAATACAGTGAATTATTTCAGAAACACTGGTGTGTTATTTAATGGCACAAATGTACTGTGTTGATTGAGAATTAATTGCACCTGTATGTGTAAAATCAACACTTCTTCTTTTCTATTTTGTAGCTGTACCATGTATTTGAGAGAAGTGTCCATGAAGAAAGTTTCATTTGACTGAGACAAAACTTAGAGAAAACAGGAAAAAATTTCATGCAGGAGTGTTAAGAATTTTCTGGTTGATAATATGATCGTTGTATTGTGTCAAACTTGTTGATAGAGTAGACTTCACTGGACATGCTATAGATTGCTGAAGGGACTGTTGTGATTGCTGACATCGGGAGGAGAAGAATTTACTTGTTTCTTCATTAAGTTCCCAAATTAAAATAAACATCTAAAAAAAAACGTTGATGTGTATGTAGTGCAGTGCCAAGCTAGTTGGCATGCTGAAACGACTGTCGTGATTGTAGACGAGACAGTGTCTGGGAAACGTTCGCCGCGCGCTGTAATCTAACACCAAAGACTCAATTTGTTGCAAATGTTTACTTTTCTAATGATAAGCAACATGTAGACTTGTCGAGCTCTGCAAGGCAAACCAGACACGCAATCAAATTCCACTGTACCAGTGTTTCATTATCGTTTCATGCATAACGGACGAATTCCATGTTTTAGGGTATTTTGATAACGTTTTCCCCAAAGTTGGAAAACATTTTAGACTGTGTTTGGAAACTTGACATATCACACTCTTTTGGGTCGCGGAACTTGGTGTTCCACAACTTCAAACAAAATGGCGTCCACTATTGCCTACAGCTACTTCCATCTCGTTCTATTCAAAGCCACCTGTTCTCTGCTCTGTTTTCACACATTACATCTTGTAACATATAATAGCATACATGCAATACTGTGCATATAGAATCTGTTCCAGGTTGGGACTACATGTATATTAACTATTATAGGCCAGTTTTGGATACTTTAGATACAACCCAGTCAAAAATGTGAACTAAAAGATTTACCTGTTCCGTAGGCTTTCACCAATCTGATAACTGACTGTTGAAATGTTGTTAGTCTTGTCATCACATATCCTGAATAAGGAGTATTATCCAGGTACTGGCAGATAAAAAATAGACGTCTAGTCTTACAAAGGTATACAAATGCAGTGAACGAAAACACTTCATTGGGTTGATGTGTGTCACAATTGTGTACACAAATGCTGAGTGTTCAGTACTGTAACCTTCAAAACGTTTATGAGGTCATAGGTTCACTCAAAATCTAAACATTTCGCACCGTTGAAATCCAGTGATTTGAATTCCTACGATATGTGTGGTTTTCTTAAAAAATATTAGTATTCATGTCATGATTATCGAGGAAGATTTCAAAACGTTTCAGGCCCAAATGCGAATTGGAATAATGTTTACCGATTGGACACCATACTTCATTAGGTATGCATGTCAATCAGTCGGACGAATTAAGGTAATGATTAACAATTCGTACCAGGCGTCAATGGCAACACAGACATATGTCTTATATCGCATTATAGCTGCATAAGGGACTGGCAGTTTCTTCGGCCTGGGGGGGGGGCGGTAGATTCATGGGGGGGGGGGTGGGGTCACCCTATTTTTGACTTTGGTGGTAGGGGGTCACCCTGTTTTTGAAATGCCCAATGGGGGGGGGGGGTCAGTGTGTTTTTAAATTTCGACATGGCTCATACTTGTGAAAAATGCATTGTGCCAGCCACAAATTTTATAATTCAGTTGCATTTTTCGGTGAGACCTTCGGGCGCATACTTTTGTCCCCGAGGTTATCGTTCGCCCAGTTAAAGCGATGAAATTCGTTTCTTCGCTTCGATAAAGTGTGTATGTGCGATGTATGATAGTGAGCATGCGTGCGTGAGTGCTTCACGAACTCTACAACGTGTTGAGCGGTCTGAGTCAGAAAAATGTAACAACTTAGCCGGCTATTGAACCACTCTTTTATTTGGGAGTGGAGATTTAGCCGAGCGGTTCTGTCTATGGCCTCTCAGCTAGGCGACTGATGCCGTATGTTGTGGGTTCGAATCCGATTGAAAACTAGCCGTATTTAATAATAATAAGACATTTTTCAGAACCCCGCTCTAGTGCAAAACTTTAATATATCAGACATATATAAATATATATATATATATGTAATATATATATATATATATATATATATATATATATATATATATATATATATATAAATATATATATATATATACATATCTGACATGCTTGTATGTTTAAAATAATTCGGCGCGACCTTCGGGCGCATTTCTTTAAAATATCAAACAATATTTTTCAGCATGCCCTTAAGCTACGTGATTTCATATATCAGATATGTATATATATTAGAAATATCTGGATGTTTAATATTTTCCGGCGCGCCCTTAGGGCGCAGTAAATTAATATATCAGAGATATTATGTCAGATATATTTTGATGTCTATAAATTCAAAGTCTGTTTTGCAAAGTGTATTGATCATTATGAAATCTGCAGTTCATATGAAAAGCATGACAAGTTCCTGAAACTTTTCTGTTTCCTCTATGACAATTCAGTGTTAAAAAGCAACATGCACTAATATTTCACAATCACATTTTTCTTAAAACAGTTCTGGACATCTGCTTTATGCATAAAAAGAGTGGAGTACATTCACAGCTCATTCACAATACTGTATTCAAACTTTAGAATTGACACTTTTAAGTTCCTATCTTACAACTGACATGTCAACAATTTCATTAAAACGCAGAATAACTGAATGTTTAAATTATATATATATATATATATATATATATATATATATATATATATATATATATATATATATATATATATATATATATATATACATATATATATATATTATAGAAATAACGGACGTCGCGCTGACCATTAACGTTTATTTGTGGGCAAGGGCGACAGGAAAGCAAAAAATAATGGGCGAGGCTTGCCGAGCCCGTTAATTCGGCTTTCCTCGAGCCCGCGCCCATAAATAAACGTTAATGGTCAGCGCGACGTCCGTTATTAGAATTGATGGTCAGATATATATATATATATATATATATATATATCAGAGTTCGCGTTTACGCAAAAATCATGCGTATTTACGCATTGAAATTGACCCTGTACGCATTTTTTCCATTGTTATGCGTTTTCTATACGCAAAGGATAAGAGTAAAATTTTTCCCCACGACTGAGCTTAGGCGACAACCAGACGAGAAGAGTGCCCGCTTGACATTAAATTTGTTGCAACACATTTCTGTCAATCACTCATTTTGTGTGGAAAGTTTCGGATTCTCTGGGCGTGGTCTGAAAAATCGGCATCGTAGTTCAAAGGCACGTTATCATGTCAGCTGTGTCTGTAAAGTACGTTGCTAATTTTCAAGCGAGCGATAGTTTCTGAAACTTTTGACACAAAGTGAGTGATTGACAGAAATGTTGCAACAAATTAAATGCCAACTGTGCACTCTCATCGTGTCTTTCTGTCCCCAAATTTGATCAAAGCACACATGCAGCATGGCGTCGAAGCAGACAACTCTATTTTCTTTCAACTTTGCTCTACGAGTCCGTGAAAAAAATGATTCAGAGGGTCATTCGAAAGACACTACCGGGCAACCCAACATGGAGAACACGGAGAAGCGCAGTGAAGTTGAACCCATGTCGGAATCCACGACGTATTGTCCCGATACAACAACAGGGGATCAGCGCCACAGTGAAGCCGTGAGCCGTGATGATGATGCACCGGTTACCAAAAAATACCCTGTGCTGTTACGTTTTAGCATGTTTGAACCAATGCCCAGTTGTTCAAGTTGTTCGTTAAACTGTTTTCATGAAAATAATCTTACATCGTACAATCCGAATATGTAGTGTAGGTTTATTGAACGGCACATTGTATTTTGTAGTCAGTTTTTTTCCATCAATCGAATGCGGAAGTGAAATTACGCACTCAAATACAGCCTATACGCAATTTTAGCAGACTAATGCCGTCAGCAAAAAATAATCTCCCCCCCCCCCCGGCCGAAGAAAATGAGCAGTCCCTAAGTTGCACATGACATTATGTAGATATCTTCTATAATCACCAGTTCGGTTTTTTCATTTCTATTTCTATAATAATTTGCTTGCAAACAGGCAGCCCAGTCAATGATTGCCATACGCTGATGAAAACCCACTAAGTTATTATTTACCTTTGGGGTAGTTGTACAAATGAGACCTGTACAAGATTAATTTATAAAGCCTTTGACATCCTATTCAAAGCGTGACACCTCAGCCACTACAGAAACTATATTAGCACGATAACAGCAATGTGTTTATGAAAGTCTTGTGGGCTAGAATTTTATTATGGTCCCACCATAACAGTGTGCTCTTACTGGTCAGTGAGGAGTATATTTGCATTCTGGAATGTACCACTATGGTACGGGTGTGATATTACTTAAGGTCATTAAACTTTTGACTTAAATTGTTTGTAAGTTTGTAATCTTCACTGTTAAAGGTACATGCTCTCTCTTGGAGTTGTCAAAATTTGCAATTAACGTGTGTTAATTAATTCATCCACTACAAACAAAAGTAAAACTGACAAGTCTCTTGCAAAGTTTCAAAGTGATAGAGAAAGTCCATCGAAGACTGCTGACAGGCATGCTTACGCAGCGCCGCACAAAAGATAAATCTCCCAATTTTCAATTTTTTTAAAAATCAATCTTTAGTGTCTTAAAATTTCTTGAGCTTCTCAGACTTCGCATTGACAACAAAATGGCCAAAGCTTGCCAGGAGATCTACGATCATATATGATGCAAACCATCGATAAACGCATGTGACAGATGAAAATTGTGTTTACATGCACGACAACGCTGACCCCTGGACCCGGTGAGTTTTGAACCCAATGGTTTGACTATGTGACTCTCGAGAAGAAAGTTTGCCATCAAAATTGAATTGCCAAGCAGGTATTCTTTAATATCCAACGGCTTAAGGTAATGAATAACGATTGGTACTTGTTCCCTCATGAAAATCACACATGTTCTTAAATATTATATAAATTGTTAGCATTACCAAATCAAACCGTTTGGCGCTTAGAAAGACTTGTTTAAGAATAAAGATTGCCAGGGACATTTTGTGATGCCCACATGTACAAAAGTAAAGTATTGGACCTGTTGCAGATTCACGTTTCTATAAATCTGATAGATGACAAGGTAGCAAGTTTTAAAACGTTTCAGGTAATCAGTGGAAACCATCAAACCAAGCCATTTCTAATACAAAAATAGATTTGGACTCATACCAATGCTCATACTTAATATATTACACATTGCCTCCAAAGCACACGCTGCCGGGTTGCAACATTAAATCTTGCAGAACATGCTGACAACACTAACCATAGTCAGTGTTTTCTCTGCATGTTCACTGAAAGTTGCACTTTGTGCCTACTGTCATCAAAATTAGGGGGCAATCTGGGCATTACAGGGGCAGTGTTGATGTTGATTCCCTCCCAGGAGGCGCTCCTTCCCCGATATCATCACGATCGGTACCCAGTCCAGTTGCGTCGTATATGTCGCATGCAGCATCCGTACTGTCATCAAGATCATGATGTTTATCAACTTGTGATGTGCTCGGCTGCTCTCCATCTTCCGTCGATTTCTCAACAACAGGTTTCTCCCGACTCAAATAGTGACATATTTATTCCCTTTGACACTATTTGCTCCTAATTTTGGGGTTTAAATCCATGAAAATAGGCTGTAATTGAACGATTGCGTTTCATTGCAATCGAGATCGATCGTCACTGCAGCGTGCCTACACAATGCTAAAGTTCGAACTTTCAATAATTCCGTCAGTGATACTGTGTTTCAAGTTCTGCTTTCAAACTTTACCGCTATCATATGAACCGCATCAACATAAAATTGCTCTAGTATCCATGGAGACTATGTCATTGGCTGTCCTTTTCGATTCGTACACTTCGCCACGTCGACAAAGGTGAATGACAGACGATATTTTGTCTTTTCCGAGGGAGTATTATAACTAAAAACAAGTCATCGTTGACGACACTGTAATTGGGGGTGTGATTAAAAATACTGCGATACAGATAGGGCTTTTTGGCCGAGACTGAGTTCAATGGTGGTGAAAACGCAAACCAATCTGGGTAAAACCAAATACAAAAGGTCATTAAATAAGTCCAGTAGTAATTAATCAACAGGATGTTGCAAAATATTTTTCACCCTATTTTTACGCTTATAGATTATCACTTGCATAAATTTTCATAAAATTTGATGCAGTGCTTCTCGACATTCACCCTAAAAACAAAAATTCAATAGGTATGCAAATGAACAATAAATTTTAAGAATACTGCTAAGTGTCACTGAATTGTATTACAGCACTGTAAGATCAACATCTGTACCAAGTTTCATCAAATTTGACGCAGTATTTCTGGATATATCACGCTAATTCGGAAAGTGCATGAAATATTCAAATTAAACTTTATTTACATGACACTGATAAATGTCTTTATTCAATGTTAAAGCAATGTAAGCTCAACATTTGTACCAAGTTTCATGAAATTTGATGAACCATTTCTTGACAAAGCCTAATTACGAAAATTCCTTAAATATGCAAATAAGCAATTAATTTATAAAATTGCAATGTATCTTTATTTGCACACAATTATTTTACAGGAAGATCAACATCTGAACCATGTTTCATCAGATTTGACGCAGCATTTTTAGACTTATCACATTAATATGAAAGATCATTAAACATACAAATTAGCAATTTATTGATATGATAGTTCGCAAAGTCTTTACACTTGTGTATTGCAGTACTGACAGATGAACATCTGTTCCACGTTTTAACGAAAATTAATGCAGTATTTCTGGACATAGCACACTAACTAGGAAGTACATTAAATATGTAAATTAACAATTAATTCACAAGATACTGTTTTGTGTCTCTGTACACTGTAGTAGGACTGTGTGCTCAAGATTTGTAAATGTTTTACTAAATTTGTTGGAGTATTTCAAACGGTATTACCCCATAGACCTTAAAAACGGAAGGTCTATGATTACCCTTATTACAAAGAAAACCATAGACCTTAAAACGGAAGGACAGGCAACTAGCTATTTTCTTTCATGTAATCCTGGTTATAATCCGTGAAAAACTTGAACACTCATTAACATAAACAAACGTAACTGTTTATCTCTCGTATCGCAAGCTCACGGAAATTCCCGTGATTTGAGAGGCTTGTCAGACGCGAGATTATGTTAATCACTACAACATTGCGATCAGCGCATGCTCAAGCTTTCGCGTCTAATTTCAAAGTGTCGTGTTGTAAACAACAATAGCCGATTGAGTCGGAGAGACGCGTGAATTTAGTCCTAGTTTTACAAATGTACGTATGACTTCCTCCCAAAAATACTAGTTCAAACCACGAAATAAGACACGTAGAAACGTACATTAGCACTGTCATGCATTATTATTACAACAGAGAAACATGAGACGGCAAGAAAAATTACTCAGAGGAAACGCACAAAATGTCGTGTTCACGGTGTTGTAAACAACAATGGCCGATTGAGTCGGTGACGCGTGAATTTAGTCCTAGTTTTACAAATGTACGTATGACTTCCTCCTAAAAATACTAGTTCAATCCACGAAATAAGACACGTAGAAACGTGCGTTAGCACTGTCATGCATTATTATTACAACAGAGAAACATGAGACGGTACGAAAAATTACTCAGAGGAAACGCACAAAATGTCGTGTTGTAAACAACAATGGCCGACTGAGTCGGAGACGCGTGAATAGTCCTAGTTTTACAAATGTACGTATGACTTCCTCCAAAAAATACTAGTTCAATCCACGAAATAAGACACGTAGAAACGTACATTAGCACTGTCATGCATTATTAAGAGGGTAAAAAAATTACTTAGTTGAAACGCACAAAAAAAGATCGTCCATCAACAGCAATCATGATGGCCGATCGAGCTGGAGATGCCTGCACGTGAATTTGGTACAAATTTGGTGAATTTGGTACAAGTTTTACAATGTAAACATGATTTGCCCCGCAAAATACTAGTCAGTTGACGAAATACCTAACGTTGAAACGTTTACTATCATTGACATGCATTATCATTACAGCAGAGAAATATGACAGGGTATGAAATTTTCAGTTGAAACATGAAGTCGCTTCGTAAACAACAATGGCCGATCGGGCTGAAGACGCACGAGTTTTTAAAAATACTACAGTGCCGAAGTGCAAGAAGTACATAATGAAGTAAAAGAAAGTTTACAGCATTACACATGAATCAGAAATAAACGGAAGAGTTATCAGGGGTGTACAATGATTAGATTGCAAAATTAACTTTGCCGACTCGATCATGAATTGACGGGAATTACAAAAAACAACAACATAAATATACCTAATAGTGACTCATCTGTCGAAAATGGTAGCAAAATTGTCTGTAAAAATCAATGGGTAATACAATGCTTGAAAACAACGTGAACTAGACCCCGGAACAGAACGCGACTTGACTCGACAGCACAGGTATAGCGTCTTCTGTGTAGCTCCAGTGCTGCCAAGACGTCACTGTGTCATCACGTGACGTGTTTTGCGTTTACATAACTGCGCAGAGGATTATAACCCAGATCGTACGGGTAAACACGCAAGTTTCTTTGTCTTTTCTGGCAGCTGCCTGTCCTTCCGTTTTTAAGGTCTATGAGAAAACACATCAAAATATGAAAATAAGCAATTAATTGACCAAATACTGTCTGTCTGTGTGACCACTATCTCTACAAAGATTTATCAAATTTGGCACTGTCTCACCAGAAACAGAGCTCTAATCATTAATTATGCAAATTAGCACTAATTATGCATGCCAACCCCAATTAAATGGACGTGCATATATATGCTATGGTGCATTATCCTTGTACCAAGTAGAATTGGCTCAGGAATTCTGCGATATCTGTATAAATGGATCCTGTAGCCCATGTGGATTGTTCCTAGAGCCCATGTGGCTTGACATCAAATACAGGAAACCAAAAAAAGCCGTCATGCGATCATTTGTGATCCGTTCGCAGAACAAATTGACGAGCATATGTATAACATAGGGAGTAATCCAGTTACCAAGTTTGAATGAAATCACTCAATCGCTGAGAGATTTGGGTGAAAGGACGCACCGACATCAAAGACAGGAATCAACATGTCCGTCACATGGCCATATTGGATCGGATAAAAAAAACAAACGTATGACATACGGAATAATACTTGCACAAAGTTTGAATGAAATCGCTCCGGGCATCTTTGAGATGAAATCTGCGTAGACTGACGGACGGACGGACGCACGTACATGACAAAACCTATAATTTCCCCGGACGATGTCCGAGGGGACTAACAACAGCAAATTCATAGGTCACATTACACTACACCATGCATCTAGGTCGCCCTCATAATATATGGTCATCTTTGCTTGCTGTGTTTCGTGCGCGATTTCCGCACTGTCAGTAACAATTGCTCGAAATGCGTAATTTTCGCGATTGCTCAGTCGAGAAAAAAACACTGCATAGTTATCTGTGTGTCAAAGTTGACTGTACCTGGTGTTTGGTTCTCAATTGGCTTATTCATAAGGATCTAAAACCTGATAAAACTTGTTTACTTAACAGAAGGGTTGCACTTCAACATTTGATTTTATAACTCATTCATAGGTGGCATTCAGGTCATTAGAAATGCGCGACCCAGAAAAGAGAATTCGCCCTGGAGAGGTAGTAGGCTGGCGTTGTGAACAACCTTGTTAAGTTCTACGCCAAGTTGTACAGACAACAATTTCAGTTGCAATCTTAAAAAACATGTCAGGCCATGTTGTATTGCAGTTAATTACATGCGCTGGACAAAATGACGATCATCTCATGACAACATGCCGGGTTTTGTCTCAAAACTGGATATCTTGTAGTATTTATGACCTTAATTTTGTATTCTGTTTAATTGGAACACTCTGAATACAACACAGTCAGGCTATGAGACCAAAAAGGAATGGGAAGCCAAACGCAGGCGCTACGGATATTGCAAACTCTATAGTGGTAAGGATTAGAACACATAAATTCTCAATAAACGTGGAAATATAACTAAACCCATCAAAACAACATGATGATCTTCGGTCATTATGTTAAAAAAGGGGTGACGTCAGTCACAGCGGGAGATTTGATGACAGCTATCGATGGTGGAAATCATGCAAAATACAGTATCTTGCTATAAATTGTCAGAGGGCAGAGACCTAATTGCCAAGCAAACTATTTACCGAAAACCCTGGACTTAATCAATTAATGGGAATAGACTGCA